>NC_068429.1:19581838-19796838 GCF_023373465.1 Oncorhynchus keta
AGTCAATATGCTGGGGTACGAGGTAGTTGATTGAGGTAATTGAGATAATATGTACATTGAGGTAGGGGTAAAAGTGACCAGGCAATCGTGATAGATAATAAACAGAGTAGCATCAGCGTATGTGAAGAGTGTAAAAGTGTGTCTATTTGTGAGCGTGTGTGTGGCATCAATATGCATGTGTGTGTGTGTGTTTTGTGTGTGTGTGAATGTATGTAGGGTGTGTGTGTACATCTAATTGAATCCCCTTTTAGATAACATTTTAAGGCAGTGTGCAAGGGGTGTGTAGACTTCCACTAGCTACTGTATATGCGCGTTGGACACGATGGTAACGTACCTCATCAGACATGAGGGTGGCGATAGCTCGTCCGATCTCATGGTAGGACTTGGCTTTGCTTTTGGGCCCCAGCAGCACGAATAGGAACCTAAAAGGAGATGAAGAGAAAAGCAGAAGCATGTTCAATAAAAAGCCCAAATTGAATATAACTGGTGGTCACTAGTGGTTAAACTATATAAATATAGCATCAGCCTCTATGACATAGGAGATATCTATGAGAGAGATATGTGGTATATTCGGTGGATTTGCTAAGTTGGTTGTGGTGGTATCAGTAGGATACCTGGTAGGGACAGGGACCTCTGTCAAACCTCCCAACATGGCAGCCTGCTGCAGGCGGACAAACGCCACGAAGGGTGTGTCCAGGAAGTCCACCCCTCCGACCAGGACGTTAGACGCCTCGGCATCGCGTGGAAGCTTCTTCATCAACTTATTCTTCAGCTAAAGAGAGGGGGGGGGACAAAGATGGACAGAGAGAAAGAGAAAGAGAGGAACACGCACAAATATTGAGTGAGACAGAAAAAAGAGAAGGAAAGCAATGAGCCTTGACACACATTTGAGAGAAGTGGTGCTTGAAACGACTGTCCTTATCAAAGTAGTATGAGAAGAGCAGTAAAGGTACCGTAACAATGGACATTTCACATATCCCAAAGTTGTACACAGTTGCATGGATGAAATGGGGCAGCCGAGTACAGCCCGTCCCTGGCACATAGGCATTACATGCTGTATTGTGTGGCAACACCACTGCAGTTCGTATCTTTTTAGAAACAGATTAAAGCGTCTTTACCACTCTGTGAGTCACTATGACACAAGCGGTATGATTAACAAGACACAATAAAGCCCTTTCTGTTCATTGCTGTTATACACTTGAACCAGTCTACATAATGATATGTAATGAGAATGAGGTAGCAACAAAAAACATTAACCTCTGTGCAACTGTATACAAAAGAACAGGCCAGGTGAATGCATACGAGCCCTTCACTTTAGGTCAAGGGGAGACAGGGGTCCTAGTGGTTAGAGGCGCGAGCCAGCAACTGTTCGAATCCAGGGTCTGACGGGAAACAAAATCAGACAGGAAGTGAGCTGGAAACTGGAGGGTTGCTGGTATCAAATCCTAGATGAAATTGCCTGTCGTTGTGCCCTTGAGCTAGGCACTTAATCCCCACAACAACTGCTCCCCGGCGCCCAGTGTGGCAGACCCCTGCTCCAACCCGTATATGTATGTGTGTGTTGGGAGGGGTTGGGATACAGCAGAAGTCAAATTTTAGTTGAAACTTGTACAATTGACAAATAAAGTGATATTAATCTTAATCTCTTAATCTTAATAGACTGCTAAATTAAACCTAACGTCCAAGTGGTACACTGAGTACTTAGTCACAGTGAAATGCATAAAACTTAAGCAACCAGAGACCTCGGGTGTAAGGAGATGATTAACAAAGCAAGGCCTTGGTGTTTTATCAAAGACCAAATCAATTTGACGAATTAGCTACTGTTGTCCGTGTAATTCCAGGAGTTAGTTATTGTGTCTGTGTAGTTTCCGCAGGCTTCAGGAGGAGTGGTAACATTGTTACCAAACATTTGAGAGAGAGGGTCAGGGCTCTTATCGTCGTGTGTGAGGCTCAGACTTTAACAGTAGAGTGAGGCCGTGCTCTGGTTCCCACACACACGGTGTCGACTCCTTGACCCTGCATATTGTTACAGCAGGAGCTAAGATTTAGAGTGCCCGGGGAACAGCAATCGCTTCTTAAAGTTCCCGCTTAGATCTCTCTCTCACTCACACTCACACACACACACACACAGTTATATCCTCACCTGGTCTCTATCTGGTTGGTCAGAAAAGTCGTTGAGGCTGTTGGAGGTCAGGTTCCGATGGGCCGTGGCTGGGCTACCTGTGGGATCAGAGGTCAAGAGCTCAAAGACCAGGCCTGAGAGGGTTCACCAGGGTCGTGTTCATTAAGGCAAAAAACAGGAAAAAAATGCTTAAGGCCTTCTGAAACAGAAATTAGTGTTTCTTATTGGACCAGGCAGTCTTTCCCCATTTCAGTCTGTTTTCTTCATTTCGGTGCCTAATGAACACAATCCAGGGGTCAAACAAAGTCACAGGGATCAAAGGTAGATCGCAACTCCCAGAACAGACAGAGGCCCAGTTAGATTAGACTGATCTCAGAGAAGGAGATGAAGAGAAACAGAAGATGAAGAGAAACAGAAAATTCACAAGGCCTAATATAAATGTGGAAGGCAGCAAGGACTAAGTTAAGCTTTCGGGCTGATGCCAGCTGCAGTGGATCAGATGTACTGCCTGAAATCTCCCACTGCCGTGCCCTGTCTTTCACTGATCTGATGCCAACTGGTCATTCACTTGCACGGCAGAGCAGAGGGGGCACGGATAGTGTCTTATTAGTAGTCCATGATGGGGTTGGTGGGAGAGATAGACATTTTTCTTTAGCCTCTTTTAGCAAGCAGTATCAGACTCAGTGAGAAGGATGGCTTTACGTTGGAGTTGTGATTACCTATAAAAGTTGGTCAATAGCCGAGTAGCATCTACATTAGCTAATTGTTTGTTTGCTGTTTCTCTGGGCATGAAGGACTGTGACTTAGATGCTGTTTGATGATGCCCTTTTTTTGAAACATTAAAAAATGGTGGATTGTCATATCCCATGAGAATATACCTATGACAGTATTGTTTTCGGTCATCAAAGCTCATTTCAACAATATGAATGTGTGTCGCAAATTGTCTTGGCACAGACTATTGTGAAGGTATGTGTTATACCCTGTTATAAACTCTGTATATGAGTGTCATAACCCGCCTTACAAAAGTATCCCACACTAGGGTGCTATAATGCATTATAATCTGACTTAAATGGATCACATGTGCTGTAAGTGTTATAACCTGACTAACTGAGGTATCCCATGTGTTATAAATGTGTTCTGAACTAACTTACTAATGTATCCCATGTGTTATAAATGCGTTCTGACTTGACTTACTGAGGTATCCCATGTGTTATAAATAAATGCATTATAACCTAATTTACCAAGTTATTCCATGTGTTGTAAATGTGTTGACCTGACATATCCTGTTATAAATATATTATAACCTAACTTACCAAGCTATTCCATGTGTTGTAAATGTGTTGACCTGACATATCCTGTTATAAATATATTATAACCTAACTTACCAAGCTATCCCATGTGTTATAAGTGTCATGACATGACTTACTGACCTATCCCATATGTTATAAATGCATTATAACCTCACTTAACTAGTTATCCTCTGAACCGGTACTCCTGTATATAGCCCCACTATTGTTATTTACTGCTGCTCTTTAATTATTTGTTTTTCTTAACTCTTACTTTTTTGGGGGGTATTATCTTAGAACTGCATTGTTGGTTAAGGGCTTGTAAGTAAGCATTTCACTGCTGTAGTCGCCCATGTGACAAATAACATTTGATTTGATCCCATGTGTTCTGACCTGATTTACTGACTGACGTATACAATGTGTTTTAAATGTGTTCTGACCTGATTTACTGACTGACGTATACAATGTGTTTTAAATGTGTTCTGACCTGATTTACTGACTGACGTATACAATGTGTTTTAAATGTGTTCTGACCTGATTTACTGACTGACGTATACAATGTGTTTTAAATGTGTTCTGACCTGATTTACTGACTGATGTATACAATGTGTTTTAAATGTGTTCTGACCTGATTTACTGACTGACGTATACAATGTGTTTTAAATGTGTTCTGACCTGACTTACTGACTGATGTATACAATGTGTTTTAAATGTGTTCTGACCTGACTTACTGACTGATGTATACAATGTGTTTTAAATGTGTTCTGACCTGATTTACTGACTGACGTATACAATGTGTTTTAAATGTGTTCTGACCTGATTTACTGACTGATGTATACAATGTGTTTTAAATGTGTTCTGACCTGACTTACTGACTGATGTATACAATGTGTTTTAAATGTGTTCTGACCTGATTTACTGACTGACGTATACAATGTGTTTTAAATGTGTTCTGACCTGATTTACTGACTGACGTATACAATGTGTTTTAAATGTGTTCTGACCTGATTTACTGACTGATGTATACAATGTGTTTTAAATGTGTTCTGACCTGATTTACTGACTGACGTATACAATGTGTTTTAAATGTGTTCTGACCTGATTTACTGACTGACGTATACAATGTGTTTTAAATGTGTTCTGACCTGATTTACTGACTGACGTATACAATGTGTTTTAAATGTGTTCTGACCTGACTTACTGACTGACTGACGTATACAATGTGTTTTAAATGTGTTCTGACCTGATTTACTGACTGATGTATACAATGTGTTTTAAATGTGTTCTGACCTGAATTACTGACTGACGTATACAATGTGTTTTAAATGTGTTCTGACCTGACTTACTGACTGACTGACGTATACAATGTGTTTTAAATGTGTTCTGACCTGATTTACTGACTGATGTATATAATGTGTTTTAAATGTGTTCTGACCTGACTTACTGACTGACGTATACAATGTGTTTTAAATGTGTTCTGACCTGACTTACTGACTGATGTATACAATGTGTTTTAAATGTGTTCTGACCTGATTTACTGACTGACGTATACAATGTGTTTTAAATGTGTTCTGACCTGACTTACTGACAGACTGATGTATACAATGTGTTTTAAATGTGTTCTGACCTGATTTACTGACTGACGTATACAATGTGTTTTAAATGTGTTCTGACCTGACTTACTGACTGACTGATGTATACAATGTGTTTTAAATGTGTTCTGACCTGATTTACTGACTGATGTATACAATGTGTTTTAAATGTGTTCTGACCTGATTTACTGACTGATGTATACAATGTGTTTTAAATGTGTTCTGACCTGATTTACTGACTGACGTATACAATGTGTTTTAAATGTGTTCTGACCTGATTTACTGACTGATGTATACAATGTGTTTTAAATGTGTTCTGACCTGACTTACTGACTGATGTATACAATGTGTTTTAAATGTGTTCTGACCTGACTTACTGACTGATGTATACAATGTGTTTTAAATGTGTTCTGACCTGATTTACTGACTGACGTATACAATGTGTTTTAAATGTGTTCTGACCTGATTTACTGACTGATGTATACAATGTGTTTTAGATGTGTTCTGACCTGACTTACTGACTGACGTATACAATGTGTTTTAAATGTGTTCTGACCTGATTTACTGACTGATGTATACAATGTGTTTTAAATGTGTTCTGACCTGATTTACTGACTGATGTATACAATGTGTTTTAAAGGTGTTCTGACCTGATTTACTGACTGACGTATACAATGTGTTTTAAATGTGTTCTGACCTGATTTACTGACTGACGTATACAATGTGTTTTAAATGTGTTCTGACCTGATTTACTGACTGACGTATACAATGTGTTTTAAATGTGTTCTGACCTGATTTACTGACTGACGTATACAATGTGTTTTAAATGTGTTCTGACCTGACTTACTGACTGATGTATACAATGTGTTTTAAATGTGTTCTGACCTGACTTACTGACTGATGTATACAATGTGTTTTAAATGTGTTCTGACCTGATTTACTGACTGACGTATACAATGTGTTTTAAATGTGTTCTGACCTGATTTACTGACTGATGTATACAATGTGTTTTAAATGTGTTCTGACCTGACTTACTGACTGACGTATACAATGTGTTTTAAATGTGTTCTGACCTGATTTACTGACTGACGTATACAATGTGTTTTAAATGTGTTCTGACCTGATTTACTGACTGACGTATACAATGTGTTTTAAATGTGTTCTGACCTGATTTACTGACTGATGTATACAATGTGTTTTAAATGTGTTCTGACCTGACTTACTGACTGATGTATACAATGTGTTTTAAATGTGTTCTGACCTGACTTACTGACTGACGTATACAATGTGTTTTAAATGTGTTCTGACCTGACTTACTGACTGATGTATACAATGTGTTTTAAATGTGTTCTGACCTGATTTACTGACTGACGTATACAATGTGTTTTAAATGTGTTCTGACCTGATTTACTGACTGACGTATACAATGTGTTTTAAATGTGTTCTGACCTGATTTACTGACTGATGTATACAATGTGTTTTAAATGTGTTCTGACCTGATTTACTGACTGACGTATACAATGTGTTTTAAATGTGTTCTGACCTGACTTACTGACTGACGTATACAATGTGTTTTAAATGTGTTCTGACCTGACTTACTGACTGATGTATACAATGTGTTTTAAATGTGTTCTGACCTGATTTACTGACTGACGTATACATTGTGTTTTAAATGTGTTCTGACCTGATTTACTGACTGATGTATACAATGTGTTTTAAATGTGTTCTGACCTGATTTACTGACTGACGTATACAATGTGTTTTAAATGTGTTCTGACCTGATTTACTGACTGATGTATACAATGTGTTTTAAATGTGTTCTGACCTGATTTACTGACTGACGTATACAATGTGTTTTAAATGTGTTCTGACCTGATTTACTGACCGATGTATACAATGTGTTTTAAATGTGTTCTGACCTGATTTACTGACTGATGTATACAATGTGTTTTAAATGTGTTCTGACCTGATTTACTGACTGACGTATACAATGTGTTTTAAATGTGTTCTGACCTGAATTACTGACTGACGTATACAATGTGTTTTAAATGTGTTCTGACCTGAATTACTGACTGACGTATACTATGTGTTTTAAATGTGTTCTGACCTGATTTACTGACTGATGTATACAATGTGTTTTAAATGTGTTCTGACCTGACTTACTGACTGACGTATACAATGTGTTTTAAATGTGTTCTGACCTGATTTACTGACTGACGTATACAATGTGTTTTAAATGTGTTCTGACCTGACTTACTGACTGACTGACGTATACAATGTGTTTTAAATGTGTTCTGACCTGATTTACTGACTGACGTGTACAATGTGTTTTAAATGTGTTCTGACCTGACTTACTGATGTATACAATGTGTTTTAAATGTGTTCTGACCTGATTTACTGACTGATGTATACAATGTGTTTTAAATGTGTTCTGACCTGATTTACTGACTGATGTATACAATGTGTTTTAAATGTGTTCTGACCTGAATTACTGACTGACGTATACAATGTGTTTTAAATGTGTTCTGACCTGATTTACTGACTGATGTATACAATGTGTTTTAAATGTGTTCTGACCTGATTTACTGACTGATGTATACAATGTGTTTTAAATGTGTTCTGACCTGACTTACTGACTGATGTATACAATGTGTTTTAAATGTGTTCTGACCTGATTTACTGACTGACGTATACAATGTGTTTTAAATGTGTTCTGACCTGATTTACTGACTGATGTATACAATGTGTTTTAGATGTGTTCTGACCTGACTTACTGACTGACGTATACAATGTGTTTTAAATGTGTTCTGACCTGATTTACTGACTGATGTATACAATGTGTTTTAAATGTGTTCTGACCTGATTTACTGACTGATGTATACAATGTGTTTTAAAGGTGTTCTGACCTGATTTACTGACTGACGTATACAATGTGTTTTAAATGTGTTCTGACCTGATTTACTGACTGACGTATACAATGTGTTTTAAATGTGTTCTGACCTGATTTACTGACTGATGTATACAATGTGTTTTAAATGTGTTCTGACCTGACTTACTGACTGACGTATACAATGTGTTTTAAATGTGTTCTGACCTGATTTACTGACTGACGTATACAATGTGTTTTAAATGTGTTCTGACCTGATTTACTGACTGATGTATACAATGTGTTTTAAATGTGTTCTGACCTGATTTACTGACTGATGTATACAATGTGTTTTAAATGTGTTCTGACCTGATTTACTGACTGACGTATACAATGTGTTTTAAATGTGTTCTGACCTGATTTACTGACTGATGTATACAATGTGTTTTAAATGTGTTCTGACCTGATTTACTGACTGACGTATACAATGTGTTTTAAATGTGTTCTGACCTGATTTACTGACTGACGTATACAATGTGTTTTAAATGTGTTCTGACCTGACTTACTGACTGACGTATACAATGTGTTTTAAATGTGTTCTGACCTGACTTACTGACTGATGTATACAATGTGTTTTAAATGTGTTCTGACCTGATTTACTGACTGACGTATACAATGTGTTTTAAATGTGTTCTGACCTGACTTACTGACTGACTGATGTATACAATGTGTTTTAAATGTGTTCTGACCTGAATTACTGACTGACGTATACAATGTGTTTTAAATGTGTCTTGACCTGATTTACTGACTGACGTATACAATGTGTTTTAAATGTGTTCTGACCTGATTTACTGACTGATGTATACAATGTGTTATAAATGTGTTCTGGCCTGACTTACTGACCTATCCCATATGTTATAAATGCATTATAACCTAACTTACCTCGTTATCCAATGTGTTATAAATGTGTGGTGACCTGACTTACTGATGTATTGCATGTGTTATAACTGTGTTGTGACCTGACTTACTGATGTATTGCATGTGTTATAACTGTGTTGTGACCTGACTTACTGATGTATTGCATGTGTTATAACTGTGTTGTGACCTGACTTACTGATGTATTGCATGTGTTATAACTGTGTTGTGAACTGACTTACTGATGTATTGCATGTGTTATAACTGTGTTGTGACCTGACTTACTGATGTATTGCATGTGTTATAACTGTGTTGTGAACTGACTTACTGATGTATTGCATGTGTTATAACTGTGTTGTGACCTGACTTACTGATGTATTGCATGTGTTATAACTGTGTTGTGACCTGACTTACTGATGTATTGCATGTGTTATAACTGTGTTGTGACCTGACTTACTGATGTATTGCATGTAAATAATATATAATAATAATATGCCATTTAGCAGACGCTTTTATCCAAAGCAACTTACAGTCATGTGTGCATACATTCTATGTATGGGTGGTCCCGGGAATCGAAAACCCTGGTGTACAAGCGCCATGCCCTACCAACTGAGCTACAGAAGGTATAACATGTGTTATAACTGTGTTGTGAACTGACTTACTGATGTATTGCATGTGTTATAACTGTGTTGTGAACTGACTTACTGATGTATTGCATGTGTTATAAATGTGTTGTGACCTGACTTACTGATGTATTGCATGTGTTATAACTGTGTTGTGACCTGACTTACTGATGTATTGCATGTGTTATAACTGTGTTGTGACCTGACTTACTGATGTATTGCATGTGTTATAACTGTGTTGTGACCTGACTTACTGATGTATTGCATGTGTTATAACTGTGTTGTGAACTGACTTACTGATGTATTGCATGTGTTATAAATGTGTTGTGACCTGACTTACTGATGTATTGCATGTGTTATAACTGTGTTGTGAACTGACTTACTGATGTATTGCATGTGTTATAACTGTGTTGTGAACTGACTTACTGATGTATTGCATGTGTTATAACTGTGTTGTGACCTGACTTACTGATGTATTGCATGTGTTATAAATGTGTTGTGACCTGACTTACTGATGTATTGCATGCTGGAGCTTCGTTGGATCTCCTTTATCGGTTCCTCATGGCCAAGCGTGGTTGCATAAGGCACAGACTGGGGTTGGGACTGGGTGTGCAAGTGGGGAAAGGGCTGGGGGTGCTCATTGAGACTGCGTGCTTTAGTGCAGACAGAGAGAGACAGAGAGATGGAGTGACGGAAGAAAGGAAGGAACGAAGAAAGCAGGAAGGCAGGCAGGCAAAAAGTGAAGAGAACACGAGGGAATGTTAATCTGTGCAGGAGAGTGAGAGTACAGATAGAAGACAGAAAACTAGAACAATCTCACACTTCAAACTGCAGTACCATATTATTATTATTATTATTTAATGGCATCCAAGAAGTTATTGTCTTCTAAATAATTCAATCACATGCTTTATATTATAAAATGATATGCAAGTCGGAATATACTTTGGAGATAGTAGTATTTGGAAGAATAACAAAAACAAGTATCAACACTCAGGCATTAAAGAATGTTGCCAGTCACATTCACATTACTAGTTAAAACTATAGCCACCTAGATATATGTACCTGTAACATCTTTACTGCACTCAAATGATGGCATATAAAAGTTGAACATACACTACACCTATAGTATTGATGACCACCAGAGGAAAAAGGATGTGATTGGTAAAATTGATTGGGATAAGATAGGAATTAGGAGGCAAACAACAATAATAAAAAAGGCTGCACCAAACTGGCATCTACATTACCGTTCTGGTCTTGGTTGGAAAACAGCCTACTTGCACTGGACACTGTCTTGCCGATGTCAGCAAGCGAGCGCAGGTTGGACTTCTTGGTCTGGTGACGATGTTTCCGTAGCAACGTGTACATGACCTGATCCTTTAGCTCAGGCTTCAGCTGACCGATCTCGATCTGGCTGTCAGTGATCAGCTCTGATAGAGGATGGGGAAACAAGCAGGGGGAGGATAACAGAGAGACAAAAGAGGATGGAGAGAATGTCAATACTGAGGACGCTTGGTTTCAAAGTGCACAGTTTTGGGACGTTCCAATTCTAACTTATGGGAAGTATACTTGTCTTACCGACCACCTGTGGTAGAGTGGAGGCTTCCAGGTCCAGCAGGATGGTGCCTTTCTCAATGCAGGTCTTCAGCTCAAACAGACTGTGAAGGGACAATGTGGCCACGTGGGGCTTACTCCAACGCTCTCCTCCCTTCTCCACCTTCTCCTCAAACTTTATCCACCTAGAGAGAGAGGAATAGATTGAGACAGAGCGAAAGCATGAGAGGTGTGTGTGTGTGAGAGAGAGAGAGAGAGAGAGAGAGAGAGAGAGAGAGAGAGAGAGAGAGAGAGAGAGAGAGAGAGAGAGAGAGAGAGACCCAAAACGAGAGAGATAGAGGGAATAGCCTTAAGTTTGATTTAAAAATAATACTCATAATTACAACGATGCATGTGCACAGCAGGTCCTGCAAGGTACAGTAGGTCACATCACAATAAAGGTCTGTCGACAAAGCCTTTCATATCATTTCACTGCCAAATACGGGCCTCTGACAAAAGAAGACAAGGAGAATTTTCTTTTCTTTACAAAACAGCCCCTCTATGTTATTGGTTCATCACAGGTCATGAAAAATAGCAGCAGATGCGGGATGACACAATACAAATACTGGTAAGACTACTTTAAGGGTCCAGAGTAAATCATTTATAAGGCATTTACAAACTGTTTGCTCACCATTTAGTAATCATTACTCCCACATTTGTAAACATTAGTAAGTTAGTTATTCACACATGTATACTGTATATATTTCCTTAAACATCCTGTTTTGTGTTCTTACTCTTTTATCAGGTACTGCAGGAACATCTACCAATGGAATGCCCATATTTTTGGAGAAATTACAGTGGTCACTCAAACATTAATATAAAGTGTTTATAAAGCATAAATAGCACTAACTTTACATTAGGGACTGCAAAAACATTTTACTAATGATTAGTAAATGGTTTATTCATGCGGGAGTAATGATTAATAAATGGTGAACACACAATTTAAACACCTATTACAGACCCTTAAAATAAAGTGTTACCAAATTACTTTATATACTACATGTACAGAATGAGGGGGGGGATTGGACAGAAAGGCCTCAGAGACTGTCAGAAAACAACCTGTCCAGGAAGATATCACAAGATATCTGGGTTTTGAGGTTGGTTTCTGGGTCCTGAGGTTAAGGATATTTATTTATTTTATCTTTATTTAAGTCAGTTAAGAACAAATTCTTATTTTTAATGACAGCCTAGGAACAGTGGGTTAACTGCCTTGTTCAGGGGCAGAATGACAGATTTTTACTGTGTCGGTTCAGGGATTCAATCTTGAAACATTGCGGTTACTAGTCCAACACTCTAACCACTAGGGTACCTGCCCTGATATGTCCTGGGTTCTGAGGTTAAGGTTATGTCCTGGGTTCTGAGGTTAAGTTTATGTCCTGGGTTCTGGGGTTAAGTTTATGTCCTGGGTTCTGAGGTTAAGGTTGTGTCCTGGGTTCTGGGGTTAAGGTTATGTCCTGGGTTCTGGGGTTAAGGTTATGTCCTGGGTTCTGAGGTTAAGGTTGTGTTCTGGGTTCACTGAGGGAACAGAGCAGTGTTTCATCCAGATAAGAGTGAGCTAGTAGTTCACTCGAGGACACACTACTACCCTACGCACGCATTCATGGACACCAGGGGTTCCCAAACTGACAGTACTTTTGACAGTAATTCAGTCTGAAGGAAGTATGGTTTGAAGTGACTGAAATGCATGCATCAGAAAGATATAAGTTCAGAATATCATCAATATGTAACAATCCTCTTCCTGTGAATGACTGGACCAAAGCGCAGCGTGAGACATGTTCATGATATTTAATTAAAATTAGAACACTAGAATGAAAAATAACAAAGAGGAAAATGAACAGTTCTGTAAGGAAACTAACAATACAGAAATCACAAAACAGAAAATAACTACCCACAAAACCCCTGTGGGAAAAAGCTACCCAAGTATGGTTCCCAATCAGAGACAACGATAGACAGCTGTCCCTGAATGAGAACCATACCCGGCCAAAACAAAGAAATACAAAAACATAGAAAAGGGAACATAGAATGCCCACCCAAATCACACCCTGACCAAACCAAAATAAAGACATAAAAAGCTCTAAGGTCAGGGCGTGACACAATAATTTAGTATGAACCTCTTTTTCTCCCAGTTCGATTTAGTGTCTGACCTTTCCACTCTGTTCTATACCTCCGTGATTGGGTCATAATATTTTGTAGCCTAACCTGTAGAAAAGATAGCCACGCTTGTAGGAATAAAACACCGCTGTTTATTACAACTGCATCTAGCTCAATAAAAAAAAATAAAAAGAGTTTTAAAATCAGGCGACCCCCACATTGGGTCACGACCCCTACTTTGTGAAACACTAATGTACACACACAGTACATGTACATATGCATGCACACACAATCGCCCCTACTCAAGAATACATGTATACACACACACACGCTGCTGCCTTACTCACGCAATTCATACGGGAGCCGTTGCCTGGACTATAGCAGAGCACTGAAACGGGAAACACTTCAAGCTGAACTGTGTGTGTACTGGTGTTTTTGGATTTGAACACGATTTCCCAGAAACGCCAGCTCCATTGGTAGTCGTTTGGTCACAGCTGGGATGACAAAATCCGCTTTGGACTGGTTGCGGGAGACTGAGACCGAACTAGAGATGCGTGGATTGACTCATAACACGCAGTCCCCGCAGTTATAGCCACAGAGCCGGCAAGTTTAGGGTCATGAAATATTGTGTGGCTGAATGCCGGGTGGGTGGCGGTCAGGTTGAATAAAGAGAAAATACATTTAAACGATCATAACTGTATCAGAGAGAAAGACAATAGTTGAACAGTTTTGAACAAATTAAATTGTTTCAAAAGTAAGAAGAAGCGAGAGACAGAGAGAGAGACAGCTCTATTTACGTTGTTTTTATTTTTACTTTTACTTACTTAGCTAGCATCGAATGCAGCTGGCTAGTTTAGCCTACTCAAACAGAAAATGATGCTATGTTAGCTAGCTGGCTATCCAGCACTGGAACTCTTCCAAGTCAAGGTAAGCTTTTGGTTTTATAAATGTATTGCCACTGGGCCCACTAGTGTAACTGCTAAACTGCTTGCTGATGACTGTACACAGTACTGCATGATTGTAGTGGGTTTACAAACGTGTTCGTTCTAGTAGCTATGTTGGCTATGATGTCACAATGATGTAGGATGTGTGGGGTTAGCGGTCATGATAGGTTTGGGTTGAAAAGGTTTTTCACCTGGTCACAGTCAGCTATATATATATTTATTTAACTCAGCAAAAAAATAAATGTCACCTTTTCAGGTCCCTGTCTTTCAAAGATAATTAGTAAAAATCCAAGGACCTTCACAGATCTTCATTGTAAAGGGTGTAAACACTGTTTCCCATGCTTGTTCAATGAACCATAAACAATTCATGAACATGCACCTGTGGAACGGTCGTTAAGACACTAAAAGCTTACAGACGGTAGGCAATTAAGGTCAGTTATGAAAACTTAGGACACTAAAGAGGCCTTTCTCCTGACTCTGAAAGCTACAAAAAGAAAGATGTCCAGGGTCCCTGCTCATCTGCGTGAATGAACCTTAAGCATGCTGCAAGGAGGCATGAGGACTGCAGATGTGGCCAGGGCAATAAATTACAGTGTCCGTACTGTGAGATGCCTAAGACAGCGCTACAGAGAGGGACAGCTGATCGTCCTCACAGTGGCAGACCACGTGTAACAACACCTGCACAGGATCGGTACATCCAAACATCACACTTGCGGGATAGGTACAGGATGTTAACAACAACTGCCCGAGTTACACCAGGAATACACAATCCCTCCATCAGTGCTCAGACTGTCCCCAATAGGCTGAGAGGCTGGACTGAGGGCTTGTAGGCCTGTTGTAAAGGCAGGTCCTCACCAGACATCTCTGGCAACAACGTTGCCTAAGGGCACAAACCCACTGTCGCTGGACCAGACAGGACTAGCAAAAAGTGCTCTTCACTGACGAGTTGCGGTTCTGTCTCACTGGAGGTGATGGTCAGATTCGCGTTTATCGTCAAAGGAATGAGCGTTACACCGAGGCCTGTACTCTGGAGCGGGATCGATTTGGAGGTGGAGGGTCCGTCATGGTCTGGGGCGGTGTGTCACAGCATCATCGGACTGAGCTTGTTGTCATTGCAGGCAATCTCAACGCTGTATCTTACAGAGAAGACATCCTCCTCCCTCATGTGTTCTGCCATGGCCAGCGAAGAGCCTGGGGGGGGCATTCCCCCCAGAAATGTCCGGGAACTTGCAGGTGCCTTGGTGGAAGAGTGGGGTAACATCTCGCAGCAAGAACTGGAATCTCTGGTGCAGTCCATGAGGAGGCGATGCACTGCAGTACTTAGTGCAGCTGGTGGCCACACCAGATACTGACTGTTACTTTTTATTTTTACACCCCCTTTGTTCAGGAACACATTATTCCATTTCTGTTAGTCACATGTCTGTAGAGCTTGTTCAGTTGCTGAATCTTGTTATGTTCATACAAATATTTACACATGTTAAGTTGGATGAAAATAAACGCAGTTGACATTGAGAGGACGTTTATTGTTCCGCTGAGTTATAATATAATATTCAACCATGCTGGTCATTTATGAACATTTGAACATCTTGGCCACGTTCTGTTATAATCTCCACCCGGCACAGCCAAAGAGGACTGGCCACCCCACATATGCTCTCTCTAATTCTCTCTTTCTTTCTCTCTCTCGGAGGACCTGAGCCCTAGGACAGTGCCCCAGGACTACCTGACATGATGGCTCCTTGCTGTCCCCATTCCACCTGACTGCTGCTGCTCCAGTTTCAACTGTTCTGCCTTATTATTATTCGACCATGCTGGTCATTTATGAACATTTGAACATCTTGGTCATGTTCTGTTATAATCTCTACCCGGCACAGCCAGAAGAGGACTGGTCACCCCACATAGCCCGGTTCCTCTCTAGGTTTCTTCCTAGGTTTTGGCCTTTCTAGGGAGTTTTTCCTAGCCACCGTGCTTTTACACCTGCATTGTTTGCTGTTTGGGGTTTTAGGCTGGGTTTCTGTACAGCACTTTGAGATATCAGCTGATGTACGAAGGGCTATATAAATAAATTTGATTTGATTTGATTTAATATAATATAGAACAAGTAAAAACATAATAGACTGGGTATAATTCTTTTTTTTTTTTTTTTGCAATATTACCTACATGGAAAAACAGCTACCAAACGGACTTTAGCTAGCAAGCTAACTTGATAGCTATCACACTTGTGGATAAAACAGTGTAAAAATCGGAACATTGCTTTGACAAGCATTTGTAGTCCTTTGTCCTTCTTACAACACAATAACGTTAGGGTTCATGAGTTGCACTTCACTCGATCACATCGTTGTCATTGTAATCAACGTTCTACAGACACCGCAGCCATATTGATGTGGAAAAGTAGAATGGGAGCTAATCACTTTGAACGGGAGCAAACTATGAGTGTTTCGCCTAAATTACACTATAGTGGCCTGGAAACACCATAAGGCAATTATTTAGTAGGAAACAACCCTGCCGTCACCATCATGTCATCAAATTAACCTTATGTTGTCATTAGCTAGCAAAGTCCTGTTCAAAATAGCTAGCAACATTTGCTAGCTGAAATCCAGTGGCCTCCCCTCAATTTTAGCAAGCTAGCTAACATTATACTGAAACTAAAGTCAATCTGGCGATATCAAAAGTTTATCCTATTAATAATGTGCCCTATTTTGAAATGTCATCGCGTTTTTAAGCAACAGCAAGTAATCTGCGCCCATTGAGAATGCATGGAGTAGAATCCTCAGTTCGGAATCAGTTCTAAAATGAACAATCAAAACAATATTGTGTCGAAACATGCAACCGATTTAATGCCACGTTCAAAACAACTTGGAACTCTGAAATCTCCGACTTCCAAGCGTTCAAGACAACAGGGAACTTTGAAAGAAACCAGCTCCGACTGGGAAAAATAGTTTAGAACGGTCATCCAACTTGGAATTCCATCTTTCCAGAGCTCATGATTAAAACAAATTTAAAAATACTGAGTCAGAGCAAACGTAGCGAGCTAATACAGCCTGATACCAGTGCTGATGGAGGCCTAAAATCAGCATGTTGTTTGTGCAACAGTATATTTTAAATCAAAGAGGAATAGGAGAAGCATGGATATGTTGGCTATATGAATAAAGATTTAATGTAGCCAAAGATTATAGGGCCCCCTAGGAAACATGGAACATCACTTTGGTTCCTACCCTGTGACAATGACTCGTCCATGGCATTTTCATTCTTTGTCATGTCAAACACTGTATTCAAAGTGCCCACTGTTATTTATATTCTAACTATAGAATTATAAACATTCTATTTCCATGATTCCAAAAGTTCACCCAAGTGTTTTGATCTAAATCACAATTGCAACATTTGGTTAAATTTGGTTATTTTTGCCCATATCGTGGCAGTTGTGGAAATGATCTGAAATGAGTGAAGGAAATTATTTTAGGTTGAAGTTGAATTGAACAGTATAAAACAATCCGAAATGGAGAAAGACACATTAAAATAATTTAGAATATATATGTTGCCACCCCTAGGGTCACTCACTACTCATAAAGCAAATTTAGAACTTTTATTAATCAAAAACATAAAATACCGTTATACTGTCAAAAATACCATATGATATTTTGGCCATATCGCCCAGCCCTAGCTAGTAGCTGTTGAGAACCTAAGTGGGCATTCTGTGGGCACACTATACCTCTGTGAAGTAGAAAATGCAGCCTAATGTAAGCTAATCATAGACTGCACTGATATTAATTTCATCTGTAGAAGTGGTGATTTAGCTACATTGATTATCAAGATGTGTATTGATTGTGAAAGTGTGATACTCAACTCTTTGTACATAATAGATGATGTAGGCCTACTGAATATTACAGTTTGGTTTACATGTATTTTTCCCCGTACAAATGAGTGAGCAGGATAGAACGAGGCACCATCACTATAAGAACATGGACAACTGTTCTACAATTTACATTCCAGCAGTACCAACAGACGGCTCCAAATTCAGACTGCACCTTACAACACACAACTGCTACCATTTAACCACTGCACTAGTCTATTTATATATTACCAAGTATGTGTTTACATAACAGTTGACCACTTTCCACAAGTATACTGCATGTATTCTTTATCTGGATCCCAATTAGGAAAAATATTGGATATGGTGACATCTTTGTAAATCGTTTCTTTGTTATTTGGTCTGGGTGCAGTTCTCAACTTGAATGTTTTCCTTAGAGAAGGTTACAGAGACTACATTGTATTCTTGTTTATCTCCCAATAAACCTTTATCTGACTTGGTATTTGTAACCGAAACGACTTGTGCTGTATTTATACCAGGGTAGTCCATACGTCTTCCTGGATATCTGCCCTCAAGTAGGTAGGCTCATTTGGAGTGAAGACCTTTACATTTTCCCTTTTGTACATCGTTACAACACTGAATATATATACATAATGACATTTGTAATGTGTTTATTCTTTTGGAACTTCTGTGAGTGTAATGTTTACTGTTAACTTTTATTTATTTTACTTTTGTATGATCTACTTCACTTGCTTTGGCAATGTTAACATGTTTCCCATGCCAATGAAGCCCCTTGAATTGAATATTCAAGAAAAGTTTAGTTTAGTCAAATAAATCTAAAACCATTCCATAAAGTACAATATGCTAGGTAAATTATGAACAATTATGGTTTCCCACACAAGTTTATTGTTGTCCACACAAACGTCCCGTATTTACATATGATTCATGTGTTTGGTTTGTGTGTGTGTGACAGTCTTGTGTGTGGCACAGCGGGAGAAAGTAACCCAACCGACTCAGGCTAGTTACGATAACCTATGGCAGCAACAAGTTTGGCAATCATACTCTACCATCTGGTAGTGCCTGTCTTGACTTCATCAAATCGTTGTAAATAAGCTAGCTAGCTACAATAGCAAGCTAAGTTTGCTAGCTAAAGTAGCAAGGCTAACTTAGGTTATTTTGAGGCATACAACAACTCCATTCATATGAAACAAGACTACCTGTTGATTGATCATTGTAGCCTACTCCTCGTTTAGCCAATTTAATTTTTATTCAATTTTGCATTGATTAGAAACCTCCCACTTCACTTGCTACATATGGAACATCAGACTAGCGCCGCTTTGATTGACCAACAATAAATAACATGTTATGTGCGTCTTTTTTATGATAAAAACGGTCATAAAACGTATTATTAGAATGTAAAATGTCATGGTCTATCCTTGTAGGTTATGTAGCAAAGTCACAGCCTTTAGCATTTAAAAGCCAAAGCCTTTAAAAAAAATAGGCCTGTTTTGAAATATTTGTATGAGTACTCTGCCAAGGATATCGACTCTGCCGCTCGAGAATGCTTTTGTGGCTCAGTCGATAGCGCGCTGGACTTCGGGCTAGAAGGTCGAGGGTTCGAGACTTGCTTGCTCCCTGCCGTTTCATTACACTGGGGTCAGAAGTGATCGGACCATGCATCCACGACAGTGCATGTGCCCGGCCAGTGAGCGCGGTCCTATAAGACGTTGAGACGCAAGCTCTTTGAAAGGAGCGAGTAGTGTAACGACCCTGGGTCGCGCGGATATCGACTGCCACTTGAGCATGCTTTTGCGCACAGTCGATAGCGCGCTGGCCTTCGGGCTAGAAGGTCTTCGAGACCTGCTCCCTGCTTGTTACAATACTAACGTCCGTTCGGATATTCGAATATCCGTGCCGATCCCTAAAACCTACTGTTGGATAAACACAGCTCTCAAACAGAGAGAACATCAAGCACAGATGTGTTGTTATGAGTCCCTCACCTATATGATGTAGATAATATGACTTTGATATACCACAGCTGTGGGTGTTGGTGACAAGGGGGTTAAGATTAGAACGCCTTGAAGGCACAGGGTCAAAGAGGGTTAACTGTGTAAGACCATGATGAGTGACTATGATTTACTGACCAACTGACTGACTCTTGGACTAAAGGAAAGGGTCAGTGTGTGTTATATACTATAATTGTCCTCGAGGGTTAAATTTGACTGAACAGAGAGTGCTTCTGCTTCCACATAAGTACATCCAATCAATTGACACAACATACATATTGTGTGTGAGTGAGAGAGTTCTTTCTTTACAAAACAACCCCTCTATGTTATGGGTTCATCACGGTTCACAGAAAATAGAGGGGATGTGGGACGAAGCAATAAAAATACTTGTACATTTTACCTTTATTTTAATCAGGGAGTCAGTCATACGGAGATCAAGGTCTATTTTACAAATGAGCCCTGAATTACAGAAATTATAAACATCAATATCAATACAAAATGCAAGCTGAAAAAAAACACGGTCATATTGTTTTATTTTTAAACACGGTCATAAAAAAACGAACATTCATCAGTAATAAAGTCCTTAGTCAGCTTTTTGAATTGCCCTAGAGCAGTGGTCACCAAACTTTTCTGAGTCAAGATCACTTTCTGAGCCAGAATGCATGCCGAGATCTACCATTTTATTACGCATTACTTAAAAAGCACAAGACTATTCAACATTAACTAATTAAAAACAGTTCTGCAGCAATGAGGTTAGCGCAGTAGGCTATTTTTTCTACTGGAGTGATGGCCGGCATCTGATAGTCAGTCTGAGGGAGGGAGCAGCGGTGAGGCTGCCTCTCACCCGACTCACCGTCCCTTCTTTCTCCCACTCTCTGCTGAGAAAAGGGGACACAGTCTTCCAGCTGATGGCGAAACTTAAGTTCCACTGCATTACTTGTGCCTCACGCACCAATTAATGTTGTTACTCCTCTGACCAGGGAAAGTGAAATATTACTTGATATTAAAAAAAGACAAGCTGCAAATAACGCAAGCTTATCGAAATTAGGAGTTTATGGTTTATCAAACTGTTGAACAGAGTGTTGAACAGAGTGTTGACAGTGCTGAATATCAACTTAAACATGAACTTACTCAAAAACAGCAGCCCTGTATCTGTTGAGTCTCGCTCTAGTTATGGTTTTAAAAGTTTTGAAACCTCACATTATCAACTTCGCTGTGCATTCGAGGCTTAGTTTTACAGTCTATGGCGCTACGAAACTGTGCAGACACTGATCTGAGCTGATTGGCCAGTGGTAGGGTTATAGCTGCACTTGATGTGCTCTCTTGCCCTACCGGGTAGGCAGTGTTCTGCACTAACCGCCAACAGCGAAAAAAAAAAATATAGGAACGTAAGGCTTTATCATAGTTTTTTTTTAACAGAAATGTTTGATGATCGCCAAGGAATGGCTTGGAGATCGACCGGTTGGTACAAAAGCATCACATTTAAGAACATTTTGAAGATTGTTCCACAAATAAGGTACATGAAAACTAAAAGCTGATTTACCTAACTCAGTAAAGACCAATGGAATTTCCAGAGTTAATCATCCCTGAGACCAGGTGTGGCATGTCTAACGTTTAGTAAAGATGCCAAGTAACTTTTAAAGCAGTTACATGCAGCCTGGTCTAGGACAATTGAGGAAAGCCTCTGAATTCACAGTGAGTGAGCAACAGGTCAATGAAGAGGGCAGGACAATGTATTTTATCCATACAGTTAACCACATCATTTATAAACTAGGAAGGCAGCAGAGGCAAATGTTATGACCTGGTCTAAAACCCGACTGATGTACATTTAGAATACATTTAAAAGATCAGATTTAAGCTGAGAATTAATCAAGGATTCTAATATTTTAGCTTGGCAAGAAAGTTGAGAAACAGGTGGATTAATTATTTAGGTCACAAGGGTCACCACCTTTGAAGAGGGAGTACATGGGCTACTTGGGGATATTACCAGATAAAATCGTCAGGTTAAAAATATGTGTTAATGATTCAGCAACAAGGGGAGCAGAGAGCTGCAGCAAAAATAGATCAAGCATATCTGCCCCAGTGGATTTAATTTTTTTTTACATCAATCTTAAGCAAGGCATCTAGCACGTCACAGATAGTAAATTGTTCAAATGAAAACAAAGATTCTGTCGAGTCAGCTAGAGTCTGGCAGAGGGAAGAGCAGTCGATTGACTGACCAAGGTCAGTTAAACCACCGTTTCTCTCAAATATAAAGCCTTCAAGATAAAAATTATGATTAAAAGCATCAGTTATCCCATTTCTCAGTTATGATGCAATCAGAGAGAACATGCTTAGGCAGGGAAGAAGAGGAATTTGTACGCTTCAGTGCATTTACTGTTTTCCAAAATTGAGAAGGATAACCAGCAGAGTCAGAGCTTAAAAAGTAGCTTGATATAGCCTTCTTAAATCAAGATACTATCCGTTTCTCAATTGTCTGAAAGAATGCCAGTCCACTAGAGTCAGTCTTCCTTGCTTTGGCCCAGGCCTGATTTCTCATCTGAATGAGCACAGATAAATCCAAATAAAACCAAGGGTTAGATCTATCTTTAACTCTGAATTGTTAAAAAATGGGCATGTTTATTTGCCAGAGGAATAGATATGGAGAATACATTTTCTAGGGCTAATTCGGGGTCAGGAATACAGGAGAGTGACTAAATCAGAGTAGAACATGTCATGTAAAAACCATTGAGGAGAGAACTTTAAAAAAAAAAAAAGGTTATTTTCTTAATTAAACAAGAACTAGTATTTTGCTGTTTATCTTATACATACTATGGGCTAATAATCACTGATATCATATGGAAATACAGCATGATATTTATTTAGCTTATTAATAAGAATAGTTTTCACATTTAGCCAGGTGGGTTTTGAGATCAATTGAGTAAGATTCAAATCAATGCATATACTCTTAAATTGATCTGAGGCCAGGGATAGCCAACCCAGATTCAAATCAATGCATATACTCTTAAACTGATCTGAGGCCAGGGATAGCCAACCCAGATTCAAATCAATGCATAAACTCTTAAACTGATCTGAGGCCAGGGATAGCCAACCCAGATTCAAATCAATGAATATACTCTTAAACTGATCTGAGGCCAGGGATAGCCAACCCAGATTCAAATCAATGCATATACTCTTAAACTGATCTGAGGCCAGGGATAGCCAACCCAGATTCAAATCCATGCATATACTCTTAAACTGATCTGAGGCCAGGGATAGCCAACCCAGATTCAAATCAATGCATATACTCTTAAACTGATCTGAGGCCAGGGATAGCCAACCCAGATTCAAATCAATGCATATACTCTTAAACTGATCTGAGGCCAGGGATAGCCAACCCAGATTCAAATCAATGCATATACTCTTAAACTGATCTGAGGCCAGGGATAGCCAACCCAGATTCAAATCAATGCATGTACTCTTAAACTGATCTGAGGCCAGGGATAGCCAACCCAGATTCAAATCAATGCATATACTCTTAAACTGATCTGAGGCCAGGGATAGCCAACCCAGATTCAAATCAATGCATATACTCTTAAATTGACCTGAGGCCAGGGATAGCCAACCCAGATTCAAATCAATGCATATACTCTTAAATTGATCTGAGGCCAGGGATAGCCAACCCAGATTCAAATCAATGCATATACTCTTAAACTGATCTGAGGCCAGGGATAGCCAACCCAGATTCAAATCAATGCATATACTCTTAAACTGATCTGAGGCCAGGGATAGCCAACCCAGATTCAAATCAATGCATATACTCTTAAACTGATCTGAGGCCAGGGATAGCCAACCCAGATTCAAATCAATGCATATACTCTTAAACTGATCTGAGGCCAGGGATAGCCAACCCAGATTCAAATCAATGCATATACTCTTAAACTGATCTGAGGCCAGGGATAGCCAACCCAGATTCAAATCAATGAATATACTCTTAAACTGATCTGAGGCCAGGGATAGCCAACCCAGATTCAAATCAATGCATATACTCTTAAACTGATCTGAGGCCAGGGATAGCCAACCCAGATTCAAATCAATGCATATACTCTTAAACTGATCTGAGGCCAGGGATAGCCAACCCAGATTCAAATCAATGCATATACTCTTAAACTGATCTGAGGCCAGGGATAGCCAACCCAGATTCAAATCAATGCATGTACTCTTAAACTGATCTGAGACCAGGGATAGCCAACCCAGATTCAAATCCCCTAAATTGACAAACTTCGAGGATGGTTAAAGACTTGGATATAGCACCAATAGCATCCACCATGGCAGCAGGGGGGCTGTAAATCTTAGCAACAAATACATGTGTATTATGGACACATCTACATATAGAGGGTTCACCCATAAAAGTATTAATTAATTCAAGGTTTATACAAATATGTCCATTCCATAGAGAATTCTGTCAGAAAAACAATAGTCCAAACCGCATGCCTCTACCATATGGCTCAAAAGTTACATACATACAATTTACACAGAGAATGTTCATGTTCAGCATGTTCAGAGTGAATTGAATGTCATCACAGGCAAGCAGTAGTGAAAAGAACTTAAGTAAAAAATACTTTCAAAAGTACTACTGGAGTATCTGTACTTTACTATTTTTTACTTCACTAGATTCCTAAAGAAAATTATGTACTTTCTACTCCATACATTTTCCCCAGACACCCAAAAGTACTTGTTACATTTCAAATGCATAGCAGGACAGGAAAATGGTCTAATTGACACACATTTACTGTATTAAGAGAAAATTCTGGTCATCCATACTGCCTCTGATCTGGCGCTCACTAAACACATGCTTCGTTTGTAAATTATGTCGGAGTATAATTAAAACTAAATACTTTTAGACTAACTCAAGTAGTATTATACTGGGCAGCTTCCCCTTCAGTCATTTTCTATTAAGTTATCTTTACTTTTACTCAAGTATGACAATTGGATACCTTTGCAAGCATGATCAAAAAGTGGTCACTGCTCAATAAAACTATTTGGCTCTTGTTATTTCATCAAAACTGTCAAGTACAGTTTATATTAAGGTTATGATATTGTAGAAAACAATCTAATGATTCATTCTATGTAATTTACAATGAAAAAGGGCAAAGAAAACTCGCCTCCGACATCTAACTGCCCTACCTCGCCTCCGACATCTAACTGCCCTACCTCGCCTCCGACATCTAACTGCCCTACCTCGCCTCCGACATCTAACTGCCCTACCTCGCCTCCCACATCTAACTGCCCTACCTCGCCTCCCACATCTAACTGCCCTACCTCGCCTCCCACATCTAACTGCCCTACCTTGCCTCCATTTAGGCCCCTTGAGGGGAGAGAGGAGACAGAACTCAGGGACAATCACGTCTATAGGGGAGGGAGGAGACAGGCCTCAGGGACAATCACCTCTATAGGGGAGGGAGGAGACAGGCCTCAGGGACAATCACCTCTATAGGGGAGGGAGGAGACAGGCCTCAGGGACAATCACCTCTATAGGGGAGGGAGGAGACAGGCCTCAGGGACAATCACCTCTATAGGGGAAGGAGGAGACAGACCTCAGGGACAATCGCGTCTATAGGGGAGGGAGGAGACAGGCCTCAGGGACAATCACGTCTATAGGGGAGGGAGGAGACAGGCCTCAGGGACAATCACCTCTATAGGGGAAGGAGGAGACAGGCCTCAGGGACAATCACCTCTATAGGGGAGGGAGGAGACAGGCCTCAGGGACAATCACCTCTATAGGGGAGGGAGGAGACAGGCCTCAGGGACAATCACCTCTATAGGGGAGGGAGGAGACAGGCCTCAGGGACAATCACCTCTATAGGGGAGGGAGGAGACAGGCCTCAGGGACAATCGCGTCTATAGGGGAGGGAGGAGACAGGCCTCAGGGACAATCACGTCTATAGGGGAGGGAGGAGACAGGCCTCAGGGACAATCACCTCTATAGGGGAAGGAGGAGACAGACCTCAGGGACAATCGCCTCTATAGGGGAGGGAGGAGACAGGCCTCAGGGACAATCACGTCTACAGGGGAGGGAGGAGACAGGCCTCAGGGACAATCACCTCTATAGGGGAAGGAGGAGACAGACCTCAGGGACAATCACCTCTATAGGGGAGGGAGGAGACAGGCCTCAGGGACAATCACCTCTATAAGGGAAGGAGGAGACAGACCTCAGGGACAATCACCTCTATAAGGGAAGGAGGAGACAGGCCTCAGGGACAATCACCTCTATAGGGGAGGGAGGAGACAGGCCTCAGGGACAATCACCTCTATAAGGGAAGGAGGAGACAGACCTCAGGGACAATCACCTCTATAGGGGAGGGAGGAGACAGACCTCAGGGACAATCACCTCTATAGGGGAAGGAGGAGACAGGCCTCAGGGACAATCACCTCTATAAGGGAAGGAGGAGACAGGCCTCAGGGACAATCACCTCTATAAGGGAAGGAGGAGACAGGCCTCAGGGACAATCACCTCTATAAGGGAAGGAGGAGACAGGCCTCAGGGACAATCACCTCTATAGGGGAGGGAGGAGACAGGCCTCAGGGACAATCACCTCTATAAGGGAAGGAGGAGACAGACCTCAGGGACAATCACCTCTATAGGGGAAGGAGGAGACAGACCTCAGGGACAATCACCTCTATAAGGGAAGGAGGAGACAGACCTCAGAGACAATCACCACTACAGAGGAGGGAGGAGACAGGCCTCAGGGACAATCACCTCTATAAGGGAAGGAGGAGACAGGTCTCAGGGACAATCACCTCTATAAGGGAAGGAGGAGACAGGCCTCAGGGACAATCACCTCTATAAGGGAAGGAGGAGACGGGCCTCAGGGCAATCACCACTACAGGGGAGGGAGTAAAGCACTCCATTGAATTGTCCTCCAATAGGTCCCTAGTCCTTCAACCAACCATCAGTGCAGATAAAGTCACCATGTAAGACAATGATGTAACAATGTGCATTAACTAAGATTTAGTCATCTTTAATGTAAAACTGGAAACAGCTGGGGCCGTATGTATCAAGGGTCTCAGAGAAGGAGTGCTGATCTAGTGTAGGTTCAGGTCTCCCCTTGTCCATCTTAATCATTGCGATGTAAAATGCTAAATGGTTCCTAAATCAGCACTCCTACTCTGAGACGCTTGATACATAGTCAGAACCGCAGTCAGAAAGCAACCTGTTCAGGAAGAGGGATAGATCACATGGGAGGTCACAGAGGTTGTGTCCTGGGTTCTGGGGTTAAGGTTATGTCATGGGGTTCTGAGGTTAAGGTTGTGTTCTGGGTTCACTGAGGGAACAGAGCAGTGTTTCATCCAGATAAGAGTGAGCTAGTAGTTCACTCGAGGACACACTACTACCCTACGCACGCATTCATGGACACACAAACACACACATGCTACACACACACACTTCCTCCTATTCACGCATACATGTAAATACACACGCTACTGCCCTACTCAAGCAACTCCATATTGGAGCCAATCCCAGGACTTTAGCAGAGCACTGAAACAGGAAACACTTAACTGTAATGAAGATAAACACAGCTCTCGAACAGAGAGAACATCAAGCTGAGATGTTGTTAAATGTGTCCCTCACCGATATGATATTAGATAGTATGACTTTGATATACCACAGTGTCGGTGACAAGGGGGTTAACGTTACAAAGCCTTGGAGGCCTAGGGTCAAAGAGGGTTAACGGTGTAAGACCACGATGGTTGAACTGACCACTCCTTCTCTGAGATGCTTGTACTAAAGGAAAGTGTGTGTGTGTGTGTGTGTGTTATGATACAATATAGTTTATTGTCTCCAAGGGGGAAATTCGACTTTAGACAATAGAGAATGCTGCTGCTCCCACATAAATACATATAATCAATTGACACAACAACCAAAGAGTGTGTAATTCAATGCATGAGTGTGTGCACACATACACATAAAAGTATTTGGACACCACTTCAAATGAGTGGATTTGGCCACTATACATATCAGCCACCCCGTTGAGGACAGGTGTATAAAATCGAGCACACAGCCATGCACTCTCCATAGACAAACACTGTCAGTAGAATGGCCTTACTGAAGAGCTCAGTGACTTAACTTGGCATCGTCATAGGATGCCACTTTTCCAACAAGTCAGTTTGTCAAATTTCTACCCTGCTAGAGCTGCCCCGGTCAACTGTAAGTGCTGTTATTGTGAAGTAGAAATGTCCAGGAGCAACAACAGCTCAGACCCAAAGTGGTAGGCCACACAAGCTCACAAAACTGGATTGCTGAGTGCGGAAGTGTGTAAGAATTATCTGTCCTCGGTTGTGACACTCACTACCGAGTTCTAAACTGCCTCTGGAAGCAACATCAGCACAAGAACTGTTAGTTGGGAGCTTCATAAAATGGGTTTCCATGGCCGAGCAGCCGCACACAAGCCTAAGATCACCATGCGCAAGACCAAGCGTTGGCTGAAGTGGTGTAAAGATCGCTGCCATTGGACTCTGGAGCAGTGGAAACACGTTCTCTGGAGAGATTAATCATGCTTCACCATCTAGTAGTCCGATGGATGAATCTGGGTCTGGCGGATGGCAAAAGAACGCTACTTGCCCCAATGCATAGTGCCAACTGTAAAGTTTGGTGGAGGAGGAATAATGTCTGGGGCTGTTTTTCATGGTTTGGGCTAGGCCCCTTAGTTCCAGTAAAGGGAAATCTTAACGCTACAGCATACAATGACATTCTAGATGATTATGTGCTTCCAACTCTGTGGCAACAGTTTGGGGAAGGCCCTTTCCATTTTCAGCAGGTCCATATAGAAATTGCTTGTCGAGATCGGTGTGGAAGAATTTGACTGGTCTGCACAGAGCCCTGACCTCAACCCCATCAAACACCTTTCGGATTAATTGGAATGCCGACTGCGAGCCAGGCCTAATCGCCCAACAAGTCCCCGCAGCAATGTTCCAACATCTAGTGGAAAGCCTTCCCAGAAGAGTGGAGGCTGTCATGGCAGCAATGGGGGGGACCAATTCCATAATCATTAATGCCCATGATTTTAGAATGAGATGTTCGACAAGCAGGTGTCAACATACCATATAGTGTGTGTGTGTATACAGTACCAGTCAAAAGTTGACACACCTACTCATTTTCTACATTGTAGAATAATAGTGAAGATGTCAGAACTATTTTTTTTTTTTTTTTTTTTTTTACCTTTATTTAACCAGGCAAGTCAGTTAAGAACACATTCTTATTTTCAATGACGGCCTGGGAACAGTGGGTTAAACTGCCTGTTCAGGGGCAGAACGACAGATTTGTACCTTGTCAGCTCAGGGGTTTGAACTCGCAACTTTCCGGTTACTAGTCCAACGCTCTAACCACTAGGCTACCCTGCCGCCCCAACTATGAAATAACACACATGGAATCATGTAGTAAAGCTGCCTTGATGACACCTTTACACACTCTTGGCATTCTATCAACCAGATTCATGAGGTAGTCACCTGGAATGCATTTCAATTACCGGGTGTGCCTTGTTAATTTGTGGAATTTCTTTACTTCTTAATGCTTTTGAGCCAGTCAGTTCTGTTGTGACAAGGTAGGGGTTGTACACAGAAGATAGTCCTATTTGGTAAAAGATCAAGAACAGCAAGAACAGCTCAAATAAGCAAAGAGAAACGACAGTCCATCATTACTTTAAGACATGAAAATGTCAAGTGCAGTCACAAAAACCATCAAGCGCCATGATCAAACTGGCTCTCATGAGGACCGCCACAGGAAAGGAAGACCCAGAGGATAAGTTCATTAGAGTTAACTAATCCTCAAATAAATGCTTCACAGAATTCAAGTAACAGACACATCTCAACATCAACTGTTCAGAGGAGACTGCGTGAATCAGGCCTTCATGGACGAATTGCTGCAAAGAAACCACCACTAAAGGACACCAATAAGAAGGGCCAATAAACACCAGTAATGGACATTAGACTGGTGGAAATCTGTCCTTTGGTCTGATGAGTCCAAATTTGAGATTTTTGGTTCTAACCGCTGTGTCTTTGTGAGACGCAGAGTAGGTGAACAGATGATCTCAGCATGTGTGGTTCCCACCATGAATTAAGGAGGAGGTGGTGTGATGGTGTGGGGGCCTCCACAATCACCCGACCTCAACCCAATTGAGATGGTTTGGGATGAGTTGGACCGCAGAGTGAATTAAAAGCAGGCAACAAGTGCACAGCATATTCCTTCAAGACTGTTGGAAAAGCATTCCAGGTGAAGATGGTTGAGAGAATGTCAAGAGTGTGCAAAGCTTTCAAGGCAAAGGGTGGCTACTTTGAGGAATCTAAAATATATTTTGATTTGTTTAACACTTTTTGGGTTACTACATGATTCCATATGTGTTCATTCATAGTTTTGATGACTTCACTATTATTCTACAATGTAGAAAATATTCCAAATAAAGAAAAAACATTGAATGAGTAGGTGTGTCCACACTTTTGACTGGTACTGTACATATATATAAATAATAATTGAGAGAGAGAAAATCTCTCTCCTCACCTGGCTGTCTCCTTCCACTCCATCTCCTGTCCATCGACGGCCAGCAGTTCGTCCAGTTCAGTGAAGAGCTGAGGGGGCGGGGGGCCGTCATCCTCCTCACCCAGGATAAACCTTATCCTCTCTGCTGCTGCAGAGACTATGGGGAAAGAGAGCAGACAAGATGGATGGATGATAGAGAGAGAGACTTGACTGGTACTGTATATATATGTGAGCAATGCAGTAAAATATTAAGTGTTGACACCGCCGATCACTTATAAGAAAAGGAGAAAAAAAGTTTTGCAACACCTGTGGAAGTGATGGCTCTAAGAGGTTGTTAAGCTGTTATTTACCAGACTCTCTGAAGGAAGAGAGTTTCCTGTGGCCATTACTGACTGACTTAATTCAGAATTCTTTTCTGATGCAGTTGTAATGTTCGCATCTGCAATTCTACACATTTTGTCATGTAGCTGAGAACAACAACAAAAAATATGTTTTTAAGACAATGTTCTGCAATTCTATACATTTTGCCATGAATACTTTCTAATTTTAGCATCTCAGACTGTCTAGTTTTTATTTTGGTAATTGTTAGTTGTCGTGTCTTTGGCTATGCCGGATTAAGTGATATTTTTTTTTATTATTATTTTTTATTTATCTGTTATTTTACCAGGTAAGTTGACTGAGAACACGTTCTCATTTGCAGCAACGACCTGGGGAATAGTTACAGGGGAGAGGAGGGGGATTAATGAGCCAATTGTAAACTGGGGATTATTAGGTGACCGTGATGGTTTGAGGGCCAGATTGGGAATTTAGCCAGGATACCGGGGTTAACACCCCTACTCTTACGATAAGTGCCATGGGATCTTTAATGACCTCAGAGAGTCAGGACACCCTTTTAACATCCCATCTGAAAGACTGCATCCTACACAGGGCAGTGTCCCCAATCACTGCCCTGGGGCATTGGGATATTTTTTAAGACCAGAGGAAAGAGTGCCTCCTACTGGCCCTCCAACACCACTTCCAGCAGCATCTGGTCTCCCATCCAGGAACTGACCAGGATCAACCCTGCTTAGCTACAGAAGCAAGCCAGCAGTGGTATGCAGTGATATGACATGCTATTCTTTAAAATAATTTCTCTGTAATTAATATTACCTGATTAAGCTAATCAGATGAATGTAATTAACTAGAAAGTCGGGGCACCACAATAATGTTTATAGAGCTGTTATCTTCCGAATAAACTCTTAAAGACCTAGTAATCTTTTACATCAATAGCCGTCAATATTTAATCCATGCCTTACTTAGTCTCATCTGAAAGTTATAAATTCTTGGTGGGGGTCATATTTATGGGGCTCATAAACCTCCCCCATCAGGCCAATGTCATGATATAGTACACAAACATTATTATTTAAAAAATATATAGCTCCATTATCTCTACATACTTTGGATATGCTTTTAGTCATTTAAGTTTACACTTAAAACATTTGACTATCCCGAATGTTTTTGTTTTTTTAAACAGGAAAAAAAAGAAAAGTGGAACGCCTTTGCTAAATGAGTATAGGGGAAACACTGCTTCCTGACAACTAAGAAACACTCACACACCACACCAGAAAGGACTTAAGAGTTGTTTTATATAGTTCAGCAAATAATTATGAAATAGTTAGCTGTGGATTCAAAAGTAATCTTTTAATCCATTACTAATCACTTTGTGCTACATTGGTAGTAGTTGCGCTCTATAAATACAGTTTTCCGTTCTAGTTAATTATACTGATTTATTTTCTAGGACAACTTTATCCCATTCCATTAGGAGATACCCATATACAAAGAAATAATGCAAAAGTGCTCAAAATAAACAAAGAGGGGACAAATCCCAGAGTGAATATTTCAGACGAGACAAGGGGCCGACATAGATATATTTTTCACCTGCTCGTTGAACATCTCATTCCAAAATCATGGGCATTAATATGGAGTTGGTCCACCCTTTGCTGCTACAACAGCCTCCACTCTTCTGGGAAGGCTTTCCACTAGATGTTGGAACATTGCTGAGGGGACTTGCTTCCATTCAGCCACAAGAGCATTTGTGAGGTCGGGCACTGATGTTGGGCGATTAGGCCTGGCTTCGCAGTCAGCGTTCTAATTCATCCCAAAAGTGTTCGATGGGGTTGAGGTCTGGGATTTGTACAGGCCAGTTAAGTTCTTCCACACCAATCTCGAAAAAAATATTTCTGTATGGGCCGCTCTTTGTGCACGGGGGCATTGACATGCTGATTCCGGAAAGGATCTTCCCTAAACTGTTGCCACAAAGTTGTAAGCACAGAATAATCTAGAATGTCATTGTATGCTGTAGCGTTAAGATTTCCCTTCACTGGAACTAAGGGGCTTAGCCTGAACTATGAAAAACAGCCACAGAACATTATTCCTCCCCCACCAAACGTTCTTCAGGCATCAGCCAAATCGAGATTTATCTGTCGGACTGGCAGATGGTGAACGTGTTTCCACTGCTCCAGAATACAATGGTGGCAAGCTTAGCATTGTGCACGGTGATCTTAGGCTTGTGTGCGGCTGCTCAGCCATGGAAACCCATTTCATGAAGCTCCTGACAAACAGTTCTTGCCCTGGCGTTGCTTACAAGAGGCAGTTTGGAACTCGGTAGTGACTGTTGCAACCGAGGACAGATGATTTTTACACACTTCAGCACTCAGCGGTCCCGTTCTGTGAGCAGTTGTTGCTCCTAAATGTTTACACTTCACAATAACAGCCCTTACAGTTGGTCGGGACAGCTCTAGCAGGCCAAAAAAGTTGACGAATTGACTTGTTGAAAAGGTGGCATCTTATGACCGTGCCACTTATAAAAGTCACCGAGCTCTTCAGTTTGGGCCATTCTACTGCCAATGTTTGTCTATGGATATTTTATGGCTCTGTGCTCGATTTTATACACCTGCCAGCAACAGGTGTGGCGGAAATAGTCGACGCCACTAATTTGAAGGTGTGGCCACATACTTTATCTATACATACAGTACTAGTCCAAAGTTGACACACCTACTCATTCAAGGTTTTTTCTTTATTTTGACTATTTTCTACATGTTGCTATTGAATACAACTCTCAAGTGAATGGCTTCACACAGTTTGCCAACAATAACAGGATTATGTATGTAGTGTAGACTAGCAGGGTAGGTGTCTGTGTGTTTTGAGGTGGCAAGGTGATGAGGAGATTATGATAAAGTAGCAGGTACTGGCTGGCAGGGAGCCTTGTCACGGCCAAAGGAGTCCCCTGTCCCCGAGTCTGTCTAGTTCTGTTCCACTGCATCCAAACAGAGATGAAAACATTCAATTAAAAAAGCCAATAATGCATTGTTTTATTTCTGTGTGTCGCTGTTTGGATCGAAAACGTATAGAAATGTTACCGGGCAAATTAAGGGCAGACACTGACAGAGATGAGATAATATGGATAACAAATGTCCATCAAGAGTATCTCTATGGATACAACTCAATGCTATGAGGCTTCTGGCATTCTGGCTGTCATTATACAACACAGGAGATTGGTTAGGTAACCCAAAATAACTTGAGTTAATCACACACAGAAGTTCATTTTCAGCCATGTGTGATCAGTGATGGTTATTCTATGAGTCAACGTGAGTTATACAATTCCATAACTTTGAGATCTCGGTCTACCTCAACTTGCCTTCCTTTTAAAAAGTGTAGGCTTACTGATGGTCACTTCCATCCATGGGGACAGTAGGATTTTTCAACAAGATCTAACCTCCAGTGACCAAAACAGAGGAGAATTAAATCTCCTTATGTCCCCTAGGTCTCTATCACTGGAACACAACGTGATTGTCTCTTTACTGCTGTTAGGTCATCAACTTTGAGCCCCAAAGTAATAAAACAAACATTGAGGTCTATCAGTATGAACATGCTGGATTAGAGAAGCTGATGACTGTAAGCAGGGGAACTGCAGAGTCAAGAAGAACTGAATGAGTGACACGTTGCTTACGGTCTTTTGAATTATTGTGGTTTTGACACATCTCTATTTACATGGCACTAACAAAGTGTCACTGAAACAAGCTATGGAACAAGTCTACCGTGAGTTTCTGGGTTAGAGTTACGACAATCATCTCTACCCATTTATTCTCTGGTGCAGTACAGAAATAGCATCCTTGGATTGAGACTCGCAGCAACACTGTTGAGTGGTCTAGTGTGAACTAACAGCTAAAAGTAACACAGCCATGAACACTGACATAGTGAGGTTTGGTTAACAACAATGTGTTTCTAGGCAATACTAAGCCAGGGGAATTAGTTGCTCAGTCAGTAATGCTGTCTATGAATATTTTTCTAATGTCAACATACAGTATTCCAGTGCAGACAAACTGAGAAAACTCAGAAAGTTCAGGGTGACTTAGAAATGTCCTTGTTTTTGAAAGGAAAGCACATTTTTTGTCCATTAAAATAACATCAAATTGATCAGAAATACAGTGTAGACATAGTTAATGTTGTAAATGACTATTGTAGCTGGAAATGGCTGATTTTTAATGGAATATCTACATAGGTGTACAGATGCCCATTATCAGGAACCATCACTCCTGTGTTCCAATGGCACGTTGTGTTAGCTAATCCAAGTTAATAATTTTAAAAGGCTAATTGATCATAGAAAACCCCTTTGTTATTACAGCTAAAAACTGTGCACCGGGGCCTCCCACTCCTTTCTATTCTGGTTAGAGACAGTTTGCGCTGTTCTGTGAAGGGAGTAGTACACAGCGTTGTACGAGATCTTCAGTTTCTTGGCAATTTCTTGCATGGAATAGCCTTCATTTCTCAGAACAAGAATAGACTGACGAGTTTCAGAATAAATTATTTGTTTCTGGCCATTTTGAGCCTGTAATCGAACACACAATGCTGATGCTCCAGATACTCAACTAAAGGCATCCAGTTTTATTGCTTCTTTAATCAGAACAGTTTTCAGCTGTGCTAAAATAATTGCAAAAGGGTTTTGCAATGATAAATTAGCCTTTAAAAATGATAAACTTGGATTAGCTAACACAAGGTGCCATTGGAACACAGGAGTGATGGTTCCTGATAATGGGCCTAATTTAAAAAATCTGCTGTTAACAATGTCTACACTGTATTTCTGATCAATTTAATGTTATTTTAAATGGACAAAAAAATGGCTTTTCTTTCAAAAACAAGGACATTTCTAAGTGACCTGAAACTTTTGAATGGTAGGTAGTGTATAAAGATATTCAGGAGTGAAAAGTGATCAATTGACTGATTTGTTGATAATTCCCTTTAGTTGTAATTCACTACTTAATTCTATTCACTTGTTTCCAATGATATCATTGGTTGATAGATCCCTGGAACTATCTTGATGCGTTTTCACTGGCAGAGTTGCATGCTGGGTAGTGTAATTTGTGCTGTCATTACTCACTGAGGGGTTTGAGGATGTTGGGCGCTGCCTCGTCAGCAGTCTCTCCATCTGATTTGTCTCCCTCCACGTTGTCCGCCGGCCTCCCCTTCCTCTCCTTGTGGCTGGACTTGCGTCGGTGGCGCCGTCTCCGCTGGTAGCTCTTGGGCACATGCACACCAATATACACGGTGTGGTGACCTGAGGGAGGAAGAGGGGACACCATTCAAGGGACACAGGTCAGATTAGGACTACCATGCTGATCATTTGCATCAAATGGAAGAAATGCACAAAGTCAATGAATATCAGTTGGGTAAGTGAAACTGTAGAATAAATAAGGAGGATGGATTAGATATGATAAAGGGGAGGATTGGATGTCAAAGAATCCATAGTGATGTAAGCTTACTGACCAATATGGTGTATGTTCAGGTATTAATTAAGCGGTGGTGCATTTCTGTTAGGGAACAAAATTCCCGCGATAAACCTCACACGCGAATGCATGCAAGAGTCACAAGAACACGCGCACACACAGGCACACACACACTCCTACTGACTGATGATGGGCTATTTAGTCAGCTTGTTTGGTAAAATGTTTGGTCAGTTCTTTGTGCGTCAGGCCGTTTCCCTTGGGCCAATCAGGACGGAATCTGTCCTCATCCTGACACACGCTGAGGATGTAAATAAATGCCAACCACTTCCTGTCCATCAGCTCAGACAGGAAAAGGCTAAACTTATCCAGGAAGCCATTTCAGAGAGAGAGAGAGAAACAGAGTGCCACATGCTCCAGCTAACAGCTGTCTAACACACAGGCCAAATGTTCTGGGCTATATACCCAATCCTCATGCACTGGTAAACACTAATGTAGGTATTGGTTGGCATGGGTAATCTCCAGAACTCACACCCCACTCCCTAGTGTGACCTCTCACACATGCTACATGCCTGTATGTAGCCTTCACAGTGGATTTGGGAGGGTCGTGTAAAAGGAAATTTTACAGGCCGCTTGTCAATAATGTTCCTTATGTATTTTCATCTTATTTGAAACAAATATTATAAATATTATAAACTTGACTTTGCAAAGGTAACTTAAAATCAGAGTGCCAACTACACTGCAGAACAGGCTGTGTAAACAAAGAACGAACAGGAGTTTAACCAGGGGTCATTCACCAAAAGGCGACACCCATTCAAACATGAGGTTGGTCCTAACTGAGTGATTTCACATTCAATGTGACTGGGACTGGTATTTTTGGTTGTTGATTCTTCTCACTGTGTTGCTCCACGTGATGTGAAACCTGGGTTTGGGGTTTGTTTGAATTTTAACACAGAATCTCACAGAGGTGAGCTAGCTGGCAGATATGGCTGTGCACACACTGTCAATTATAACTCAAACATGACATGATTGTGTGTGTGTATGTATGTATGTATGTATGTATGTATGTATGTATGTATGTATGTATGTATGTATGTATGTATGTATGTATGTATGTATGTATGTATGTATGTATGTATGTATGTATGTATGTATGTATGTATATGTATATGTATATATATATATATATATATATATAGGTCAAAATGTGTGAAAATGTAGGAATGTGTGAGTGCACAAGTTTGTGTAAAAGTAAGTGTGTGTGTCACTGCAGGGGGATTAAAGTAGTAAACATCTTCATGTGGGGGCAGGCATTACGTGGCTTGATAAACCTGTAGTTATTTGCTCCACATCTTTATCTTCAATATTAATCCCTCCTATACTTCATCCTGAAATTAGAGCGAGACCTACAGAGAGAGAGTATTATAGCCTTCGGCAAATCAGATCACACCTCCATCCTGCTCCTCCCCCCTATAGGCAGAAACTTAAGCAGGAAGCACCTGTGGAGAGGACTGTTCAACTTTGGTCTGTTCCGGGTCGCTTCTGGGAACAGTATCGACGTATACGCAGACTCTGTGACGAAGTACATAGAGGCTGTTGTTCCTACTGTGACGATTACAACTTATCCAAACCAAAAACAGTGGATAGACGGCAGCATTCGCGCAAACCACCACATTTAACCATAGCAAGATGACTGGGAACAAGGACTTGTTCAAACAGGCCAGTTCTGACCTCCATAAGGCAATTAAAAAGCGGCAAAACGACAGTACAGAGACAAAGTGGAGTCGCAATTTAATGGCTCAGACACCAGACGCATGTGGCAGGGACTCCAGACAATCATGGATTATAAAGGCACAGCCAGCTACGTCTCGGACACTGAAGCCTTGCTCCTGGAAAAGCTAAACACCTTTTTCGGCCGCTTTGAAGAAAACATAGAGCCGCCGACATGGGCCCCCGTCGCTCACATGGGCCCCCGCCGACTGTGTGCTCCTGATCTCCGTGGCCGACATGAGTAAGACATTTAAGCCTGCCGGCCCAGACAGAATCCCAAGCCGCGTGTGCAAACCAGCTGGCCAAACTTTTAGTGGCCATGCAGAGAGAAATATTTTAGTTTGAAAGTTAATTTCCTGCATTTCTATACATTCTGCCATGGGGAGTACAGAAAATGTTGCATTTTTAAAACACGCTTTCTACAATTCTACACATTTTGTAGCATTGCCCCATTTTGACAGTCTTGTCTCATCTCTCCAACTCCCGTACTGGCATAGGAGAGGCGAAGGTCGAGAGCGGTGCGTCCTCCGAAACACGACCCAACTAAGCAGCACTGCTTCTTGACACAATGCCCGCTTAACCCGGGAGACAGCCACACCAATGTGTTGGAGGAAACACCGTACACCTGACCGTGTCAGCGTGCATGCACCTGGCCCGCCACAGGAGTCGCTAGAGTGCGATGGGACAAGGACATCCCTGCCGGCCTAACCCGGACGACACAATTGTGCACCGCCCCATGGGTCTCCCGGTCACGCCCGCTTGCGACAGAGCCTGGACTCGAACCAGGATCTCCAGTGGCACAGCTAGCACAGTGATACAGTGCCTTAGATCACTGCGCCACTCGGGAGGCTACATTTCCTGTAATTCTACCCATTTTGCCATGGGGTGGAACAAAATATTTGTAGTTTTAAAGCAAATTTCCTGCAATTCTACATATTTTGCCAAGACTTGTGATTATGATATCGGAGTGAGAGTAACCCAAAAAAATCTAATGGGGCCCACTTGAGGTCAGGGCCCCTGGTCTCATGGTCCCCGGTCAGTATTCAGCCATGATTACTGAAAGTTTAGATGGCTGGCTAGACTAATTTACCAATCTAAAAATTGTTAGCTGGCTAGACTATTTTACCAATCTAAAAATTGTTAGCTGACAAAGCTAATTGAGTGAATGTCATTGATTGACATAAGAGAAACTGCTGATGCACAACCAAATGTCGAACTTGCATATTCCACTATTCTAACTCTCAAACAGTAAGTTGAGACCCTGACTGGGGGATCTAGTGGCCAGGGGCCCTAAGCGATTGCTTATGTCGTTTATGCCCGGAGCCGGCCCCGGAGAGAGGTGGCGAAACATCAAGGGATGGAAGACAGAGAGGAGAAAGGAAATAGGTTGACTCCATGGAGTTGGTGCTTAAGAGAAATGAGAGGAGACATTATAGAATAACATTGTTAGCCAATCATTGATACAGCAGCCATCATGGATGTCACAGAGGCTCAGTGCTCTTACCTTCCACCTCCTCCTCATCACAGACATGTTTGACAAAGCATGCCCCTCTGTCCAGCACTGCCTCATCCTCCACCCTGCAGGAACAACAGGAATACTGTGAGAACGGGGGAATATACCTAGGACACTAGTAGAACGGGGGACTATACCTAGGACACTAGTAGAACAGGGAATATATCTGGAACACTAGTAGAACGGGGGACTATACCTAGGACACTAGTAGAACGGGGGACTATACCTAGGACACTAGTAGAACGGGGGACTATACCTAGGACACTAGTAGAACGGGGGACTATACCTAGGACACTAGTAGAACGGGGGACTATACCTAGGACACTAGTAGAACGGGGGACTATACCTAGGACACTAGTAGAACGGGGTACTATACCTAGGACACTAGTAGAACGGGGGACTATACCTAGGACACTAGTAGAACAGGGAATATATCTGGAACACTAGTAGAACGGGGGACTATACCTAGGACACTAGTAGAACGGGGGAATATACCTAGGACACTAGTAGAACGGGGGACTATACCTAGGACACTAGTAGAACAGGGAATATATCTGGAACACTAGTAGAACGGGGGACTATACCTAGGACACTAGTAGAACGGGGAATATACCTAGGACACTAGTAGAACGGGGGACTATACCTAGGACACTAGTAGAACGGGGTAATATACCTAGGACACTAGTAGAATGGGGGACTATACCTAGGACACTAGTAGAACGGGGGACTTTACCTAGGACACTAGTAGAACGGGGGACTATACCTAGGACACTAGTAGAACAGGGAATATATCTGGAACACTAGTAGAACGGGGGACTATACCTAGGACACTAGTAGAACGGGGAATATACCTAGGACACTAGTAGAACGGGGGACTATACCTAGGACACTAGTAGAACGGGGTAATATACCTAGGACACTAGTAGAACGGGGTAATATACCTAGGACACTAGTAGAACGGGGTAATATACCTAGGACACTAGTAGAACGGGGTAATATACCTAGGACACTAGTAGAACGGGGGACTATACCTAGGACACTAGTAGAACGGGGAATATATCTGGGACACTAGTAGAACGGGGGACTATACCTAGGACACTAGTAGAACGGGGGACTATACCTAGGACACTAGTAGAACGGGGGACTATACCTAGGACACTAGTAGAACGGGGGACTATACCTAGGACACTAGTAGAACGGGGGACTTTACCTAGGACACTAGTAGAACGGGGGACTATACCTAGGACACTAGTAGAACGGGGGACTATACCTAGGACACTAGTAGAACGGGGGACTTTACCTAGGACACTAATAGAACGGGGGAATATACCTAGGACACTAGTAGAACGGGGGACTATACCTAGGACACTAGTAGAACGGGGAATATACCTAGGACACTAGTAGAACGGGGACTATACCTAGGACACTAGTAGAACGGGGGAATATACCTAGGACACTAGTAGAACGGGGGACTATACCTAGGACACTAGTAGAACGGGGGACTTTACCTAGGACACTAGTAGAACGGGGGACTATACCTAGGACACTAGTAGAACGGGGGACTATACCTAGGACACTAGTAGAACGGGGGACTATACCTAGGACACTAGTAGAACGGGGGACTTTACCTAGGACACTAGTAGAACGGGGGACTATACCTAGGACACTAGTAGAACGGGGGACTATACCTAGGACACTAGTAGAACGGGGGACTATACCTAGGACACTAGTAGAACGGGGGACTATACCTAGGACACTAGTAGAACGGGGGACTTTACCTAGGACACTAGTAGAACGGGGGACTATACCTAGGACACTAGTAGAACGGGGGACTATACCTAGGACACTAGTAGAACGGGGAATATACCTAGGACACTAGTAGAACGGGGTAATATACCTAGGACACTAGTAGAACGGGGTAATATACCTAGGACACTAGTAGAACGGGGAATATACCTAGGACACTCGTAGAACGGGGGAATATACCTAGAACACGGGTAGAACAAGATACTATACCTAGAACATAAGTAAAACAGGGGAATATACCACTGTCAACATTAATTGATTCCGAAACATGTCCTCAGGACCACCAGCAGCCAGTCCACGTATTTGTTTAATTCCAACACGAGCACACCTGATTCAACTAATCAAGGGCTTGCTGATTAGTTACCACATTTGAATCAAGTGTGCTTGTACTGGAATAGGTCAGATATGTGGAAAGGCTGGGTCAGGGGGCCTCGAGGACCGGGTTGGGAAACACTGAGCTACATGATTGGATTAATACAGAGGCTGAAGCATTCTGAACAGGATGTGTGTGTCATCACACCAGGGACGTCGTTCAGCCCAAATCCCCTATTGTTATGAGGGTGACACACACACACACACACACAAAGCCTTAGTCCTCCATCTGGCTCACACTTGCTGCGTCTATCTCTCACTCTATCACCTTAGTCCTTATTTATGAGTCACGTGGGCTTCTTACAATGATCTGCCCTGGCTGTCAGGATTAGCCTAGCTTTACTTAGGAGTGAAACCTTCTCTGAGCACACAAATACAAACACACACACACACGCGGGAAGCCTCTCTACTACAGTTACCTGCAATAAGAGCCTAGTTACTAGATCAAGGGCACCGTGTTTATTTTGATCTGTTATGAGCCCTGTTGAAAAAAGTATATTATGCACACCACCTACCGTCTATATCCAGATACATGCAGAGAAAAGAAGAACATGAACAGATTGATTATCAAGCGAAGGTTATAAACACTCATTAGATTCCATGTAGAAGATCTCAAAAGAGAGTTATTTTATGCCCATGTACTCATTCTAAGGCAACAATGGAAAAGCCCTCCTGCTACAGGTAACCTCCTCCACTTCTACTAACCTGCTTAAGTTTGCAGACAACACAACAGTGGTAGGCCTGATCGACGACACCGACAACGATGAGACAACGATGAGACCTGGCCGGGTGGTGCCAGAATAACAACCTATCCCTCAACGTAACCAAGACTAAGGAGATAATTGTGGACTACAGGAAAAGGAGCGCCGAGCAAGCCCCCATTCTCATCGACGGGGCTGTAGTGGAGCAGGTTGAGAGCTTCAAGTTCCTTGGTGTCCACATCAACAACAAACTGGAATGGTCCAAACACACAGAGGCAGTCTTGAAGAGGGCACGACAAAGCCTATTCCCCCTCAGGAAACTAAAAAGATTTCGCATGGGTCCTGAGATCCTCAAAAGGTTCTCAGCTGCAACATTGAGAGCTTCCTGACCAGTTGCACCACTGCCTTGTACGGCAACTGCTCGGCCTCCGACCGCAAGGCATCACTGGGGCAAAGCTGCCTGCCATCCAGGACCTCTACACCAGGCAGTGCCAGAGGAAGGCCCTAAAAATTGTCAAAGACCCCAGCCACCCCTGTCATAGACTGTTTTCTCTACTACCGCATGGCAAGCGGTGCCGGAGTGCCAAGTCTAGGACAAAAAGGCTTCTCAACAGTTTTTACCCCCAAGCCATAAGACTCCTGGACAGGTAACCAAATGATTACCCTGACTATTTGCAACCCCTCTTTTTACGCTGCTGCTACTCTCTGTTCATCATATATGCATAGTCACACCATATCTACATGTACATACTACCTCAATCAGCCTGACTAACCGGTGTCTGTATACGGCCTTGCTACTCTTATTTTCAAAGGTCTTTTTACTGTCATTTTATTTCTTTACTCACACACACACACACACACACACACACACACACACACACACACACACACACACACACACACACACACACACACACACACACACACACACACACCTTTTTTTCGCACTATTGGTTAGAGCCTGTAAGTAATAATTTCACTGTAAGGTCTATATCTGTTGTTTTCGGTGCACGTGACAAATAAACTTTGATTTGAAGGTCAGGTCTGTTCCCATGAAACAAGTCTACATATTTACACCCATCCTATTTAGCAATCCAGCGTGCACATACACACAACCCCACACAGTTGTGCATCGTCCTGACAGACAATGGAGAAGGACAACATAAAATCAGTTCAGTTTCTGTTATTCACTCCATTCAGTTTTTATTGCCCATCCTTTTCATCGGAAGGCACAGAACCTGACTTAATAGAACATAATAGGACTAAGTTCTTGGATAGCAACTCTGCAGGTCTCAAGAAACACAATGCAACTCCATTGCCTTGGTCAGATACTCTTTCACATTCCCATGACTGACCAAACACAGCATGATGTCTATGAGAGAGTGTGTGGCTGTGCTTATACCTGCCCGATGTCCCGGGCTGGAAATTAATTATTTGCGGGATTTCTTCAGAGCAGGATTTCTACACACTCGTTACACAATGTTACACCATTAAAGCATGTGCATGCATGCATGTCCATGGTAATATGGTTCCTATTTGTGCATACTGATATATAGGCCTACTTGTGTATTTTGCCTAAAGCCATACGCCTGACAATGATAATACACCTGCCAGTCAGAGCGGAGAGAACAAAACAGTTTGTGCCAAAAGCCTTCTGCAGGACAGGTAAGTTCCTGGTGTATAAGGAAGCTCAGAGCTCATGTTTAGTTCCCTGTCCAAGCGTTGGATCACTTTGTGGGGCTACATGGCCTACAGCTCTACCCTGATCCCTCAGCCAGCTGGTTCTTCCTGGAGCAGGGAGGCCTATAGGAACGTAGCCCATAGCTGACTTTAGTTTCAAGACCAGATGTTTAGACCCCATGGAGAGCCAGTCTCAGTCAGAACCAAGAGCACAGGGAGAGGAGCAAGAAGTAGAAAGAGTAAAATATTAACCCGTAGGCTTAGGTTAACCAGAACACAAAGACAGTTTGCTCATTTTTCAGCTTTCTACCCCCTTCTTATTTTCTCTCTCTCTCCATCTTGCTGTTCCCCTTCTTATCATCCCTCCATCTCTAAGAAACATCTGCTGTTCTGCCCTTGAGCAAGGCAGTTAACCCCCAACAACAAGTGCTCCCAGAGTGTCCATGACGTGGACGTCGATTAAGGCAGCTCCCCGCACCTCTCTGATTCAGAGGGGTTGGGTTAAATGCAGAAGACACAGTTCGGTTGAATGCAGCCAGTTGTGCAACTGACTAGGTATCCCCCATTCCCTTCCCTCCAGCTTTCAACACAGATCATTAACTGTGACCAGCATCCCTCCTTCTCACTTTCCTCAGATTTTTTTTCAATAGAAAATGTACTTTAATTTATCAATAATAATCCAATATAGTCCTGTAGACATGTTCAAATTAGGTTTTTTTTTCGCAGATAAAGATGTGGTATTTAAAATTAAACTTCCAATATCCACCAGGAATACCCAGTTTGTTCCTTATTTCGAGTACCTTGGATGGCAAGGTAGGCTAGGGAATATTTACTTTCTCCTTTTACACTGCCCCACCCCGGGCCAGAATAAAGCTGCTATACAGTTTGTGGGGGGTTGCCTCTTGTTACACAAACCACTAAATAAGCAACAACAGGAAGGATACAACTTGTTCCTGAGACAGATAGCACCAACTAGCATCTCATCTTCATTTCCCCAGCAGAGGGACAGCCTTATCACATTATCTGGCCTTGAGATATGATTGGGGCCAGAGCATAACCATAACATTAAAGCAAAGCCCCAACATCAAACACACAGGGGAGAGGAGTAGCCTGGGGGCCTGGCGTTGTGCCATCCTGCCAAGCGCTGACAAATATTGGACTCTGACTCTCCTTTGGTTTTTCAGTCTTGAAGGAAAGAATGGAAAAAGAAGAAAGAATAGAGGAATGGTTGAGTTTCAAGAGTTGAGTGTTGAGCAGCATCAAAGCAGTCTTGAGTTTCATTGTAAAGTATAGTAGGGAGTGAAATGGAGGGGTTGTACTGTACTCCATCTTCATCTCCCACCATTCTCCTTGTCCTGTTTCTTATTCAGTCTCTCCAGGACAGTATGTGCCTTCCTGGTAAGAACAGTTACAGAGCGTCATCTCTGTCACACAGAGAGCATGCCATGGGTTCAGCCAGTCCCTCCAGGTTACTACATGCCTTCCAGGCAAACAGCTATAGAGAATCATCTTATAGTTGTCAGAGAGCCGGCTATAGCTTCAGTCAGTCATCCAGCCAGTCAGTCATTCAGTCAGTCATTCAACCAGTCAATCTCTCAAGTCCCTGAGGTGTCATTGGTGATGTGACAAAGTCAGCTCTTCCTCTGAGGCTCTGGGGCTCTGTTTAAGAACTTAGGGAAATGTCTGTTCGGACAGCTGCAGGCGCAGAGGGAGAGTGAGAGAGCCTTGGAATGTACAGGGTCAGGGTCATTCCTATTCACATTAACTAAAAAGATGAGGAAGATCTGGTTGGTGGTTTGAGAGGGTTTCTGAGAACCCTCTCTGAGTCCCAGAAAGCCACATTTCAACATTTTTAAGTTGTATGTTAAATCAAGCAATAATGGTCCAAGAGTGAATGAAGTTATAGTGGCTTATTTCCATCCTTTTATAAAAGCTTAAAAAGGATACACCCAGAGGAAGTTGCTGCCACTATTTCAACTTAATTTCCCATCCTTGAGAGGAAATGCACGTTTAGGTTCCACCGACAAAGAATGACAAAGGCTACTTGTTGATTGTCACAAATTGGGTGTCGGAATTTCCAAGTGGCATTGTTAAACATCAACAACCTGCTGTCAGTATAGCTAGCTAGCATGCTAACCTCATCAAGCTAAATGTTATCAGTTGTTGCATTTTACTACACCGTAATCAAAAAATTTGCCAGCTGGCTCTATGGCTGGTTCTGGAGCTGGATTTGTCATAAGTATTGATTTAGTGAAAACTTTGCCACAGATGGAAACCAATGGTCTCTTTGACTTCACCATTATTGTTATCTACAAAGTTTTGTCATCTTTCATAAATTGCAGCTGCGAATCCACCATAGAAATACTTAGGAATTCTAGGATGAAGCACTGGTAATATGGATAACTATTGAAAGATACAGACTAGCTAAAAAATAAATTAAAATAGAAAAATTATGAAATTATGAAATGTTCCTGGTTTAAAAAAAGTGGAAGGTGCAAAAACCCCTGCACCCCCTGAAAATAATTTGTATGTCATATCATAGGACAAGACACCACATTGACACTGATTTGCATGAAGTGGACACTTCGGTAGTCACTTCAAGCCCAAATATATAATTATTTGACTAAACTATAACTTATTGATTTAAAATCGTTGTGCAACACCCATTTTATTTTTTAAACCATTTTCAAATAAGGCTGTAACATAACAAAATGTGGGAAAGGGGTCTGAATACATGCACTGTACATCAACTTTAAAAAAGGCACATGTAGCCTACATATCAATACATACACAAACTATCTAGGTCAAATGGGGGAGAAGCATTGTGCCGTGAGGTGATGCTTTATCTGTTTTTTTAAACCAGGTTTGCTGTTCATTTGAGCAACATGAGATGGAAGGAAGTTCCATGCAATAATGGCTTTATATTATACTGTATGCTTTCTTGAATTTGATCTGGATTTGGGGACTGTGAAAAGACCCCTGGTGGCATGTTTGATGGGGTTTGGTGTGTCAGAGCTGTGTGTAAGTTGACTATGCAAACAATTTGGAATTTAACACAATGTTTCTTATGAAAGAAGAAGTGATGCAGTCAGCCTCTCCTCAACTCTTAGCCAAGAGAGACTGGCATGAATAGTATTTATATCAGCCCTCTGATTACAATGAAACGCTAGATGTCCCGCTCTGTTTTGGGCCAGCTGCAGCTTAACTTGGTATTTCCTTGCAGCACCCGACCGGACAATAATTAAGATAAAACTAGAGCCTGCAGGACTTGCTTTTTGGAATGTGGTGTCAAAAAAGCAGAGCTTCTCTTAATTACGGACAGATCTCTCCCCATCTTTACAACCATTGAATCTATATGTTTTTTGACGATGACAGTTTACTATCTAAGGTAACGCCACGTAATTTAGTCTCCTCAACTTGTTCAAAAGCCACACCATTCATTACCAGATTCAGCTGAGGTCTAGAACTTTGGGACTGATTTGTACCAAATATGATCCTCTAGACAGGTACAACATCTTTGACGGATCCAATCATGTAGCATTTCCTGTACATAGCCTTCAAGTAGCATTTAGTTTAGCATTCGCCATGATAGTCTTCTTCTGCACGCAGAGGGTGTGAAGGGGTGAGGCAGGGAGGGGAGGGGATGCAGCCGGTTCAAGTAACAGAGTGATGTGGCAAGGCTAGAATGAAGGCCCTAAGAGGGGGAGGGGGGAGAAGCGAGAGAGAAGAGTCATGTTGCAGCAGGCTCAATGCTGGGGATGGACGGGGTCATGGGACTAGAGCTCCTACCACACCAGGGGCCCCATATACCCCCAGGACAGCCACATAATCAGCCTGTGATGAGGTTTCTAACAGGATGGGCCTTATGGGGAACACTGCACAGGAATTCAAACCACAGGTTTTAAATGGGGTTCAAGTCCGGAGACTGAGATGGCCATTGTAAACATGTTCTTTTGTGGTCAATTAATCATTTATTTCTGGATTTTGATGTGTGCTTGGGGTTAGTGTCTTGCTGGAAGATCCACTTGAGGCCAAGTTTCAGTCTCCTGGCAGAGACAACCAGGTTTTTGGCTAAAATGTCCTAGTTGCACCACTGTTGTGCGTGGCTATTTCCATGTCATCTGACCATAGCGTCGGTTCCAATCCAAGGGATTAGCAAACCCCAAGCGTTTGCATTTGTTGATTCCTCTAAATAAAGGCTTCTAGAAAACCTTCCAAAGAGCCTATTGACATGGAGGTGATGTCTGATTGTACACGTGGGAAGTAGATGACCCGAAGATGCGACCAAGTTCCGGAATTCTCCAACTTTGGCCCTTGGATTTTGATTTTCCTCCTGAACCATCGTCCTCACTGTGTATCCTTTTAAACTTGGATTAGATAACACAACGTGCCATTGGAACACAGGAGTGATGGTTGCTGATAATGGGCCTCTGTACGCCTATGTAGATATTGCATTAAAAATCTGCCGTTTCCAGCTACAATAGTCATTTACAACATTAACAATGTCTACACTGTATTTCTGATCAAATTGATGTTATTTTAATGTACAAATATGTTTGCTTTTCTTTCAAAATCAAGGACATTTCTAAGTGACCCCAAACTTTTGAACTGTAGTTTATTTGCAAAACTTGCACACGCAACGTGGGCAGTCTGGTCAGCATGTTAGTCAAGGCCCACATCAGTGGCTCAGGGGGAAGAGCAGGTTGAGGACCATGATTGCCTGCACCCTGGCTTCCCTAGCTCTCTCACATGGTTGCTTTTGCAGTGTGCTTGGAAAAATATATTTGGGAAACTTACTAACAGCTCTAAAGGATTGTACAAAGACTATCTTTCCTAGTCGCTGTGCACTTTTAAGGGTGCACTATGCAGAAATAGCTCTGCTATTTGCTAAAATTAAAATAGGTCGCCCTAAAAATGGTCAAAGACCCCAGTCACCCCTGTCATAGACTGTTCTCTCTACTACCGCATGGCAAGCAGTACCAGAGTGCCAAGTCTAGGACAAAAAAGCTTCCCAACAGTTTTACCCCTAAGCCATAAGACTCCTGAACAGGTAATCAAATGGCTATTGTTCACCTAATACCTTTTTTGCACTATTGGGTAGGGCCGGTAAGTAAGCATACTACACCTGGTGTAAGTCTACTACACCTGTTGTATTCTACACCTCCAGTATGTCTACTACACCTGTTGTATTCTACACCTCCAGTATGTCTACTACACCTGTTGTATTCTACACCTCCAGTATGTCTACTACACCTGTTGTATTCTACACCTCCAGTAAGTCTACTACACCTGTTGTATTCTACACCTACAGTATGTCTACTACACCTGTTGTATTCTACACCTCCAGTAAGTCTACTACACCAGTTGTATTCGGCACACGTGACAAATAAACTTTGATTTGAATTTCAGTTTGTGACAAAACAAGGAAGTATATTGTAGAGAATCATTGTGCCATCTAAACCGCTATGATATATATATATCACCAAAAATAGAGAAACCGAAGACCAAAAACTAAATTTAAGAACGGGAAGTGTAGAAATAGTGCATTGAAGCAGTAGATCTGGGGCCAAGCTCCCTGCCACCCAGGAACGCTATACCAGGCGGTGTCAGAGGAAGGCACAAAAAAATTGTCAAAGACTCCAGCCACCCAAGCCATAGACTGTTCTCTCTGCTACCACACGACAATTGGTACCGGAACGCCAAGTCTGGTACTAACAGGACCCTGTATATCTTCTACCCCCAAGACAAAAGACTGCTAAACAATAGTGCTAAATAACTAGTCAAATGGAAACCCGGACTACCTGCATTGCCCTTTTCTTGCACTAACTCTGTCACAGCAACTACACACAAACACACACACTGAACTCTACCCAAACACTCACACCAACACCCACCCACACATAACATAAGCACACATGCATAATGATGCCACACAAACACTTTCACTCTCACCACATACACTGCTGCTACTGTCTTATCTATCCTGTTGCCTAGTCACCCCTACCTACAGTGCCTTCAGAAAGTACTCACACCCCTTGAATTGTTGTGTTACAGCCTGAATTTAAAATTGAGATTTTGTGTCACTGGCCTACACACAATACCATAATGTCAAAGTGGAATTAAGTTTTTAGTTTTTTTTTATAAATGAAAAGCTGAAATGTCTTGAGTCAATAAACACTCAACCCCTTTGTTATGGCAAGCCTAAATAAGTGCAGGTCTAAAAATGTGCTAAACAAGTCACATAAGTTGCATGGACTTATTCTGTGTGCAATAATAGTGTTTAGTTAATTATTCAAATATCATGTTAATCGCTGTACCCCACATATACAGATAATTGTAAGGTCCCTGAATCAAGCAGTGAATTTCAAACACAGATTCAACCACAAAGACCAGGGAGGTTTTCCAATGCCTCGCAAAGAAAAACATCTATTGGTAGATGGGTCAAAATAAAAAGCAGATTCTGAATGTCCCTTGAGAGTGGTGAAGTTATCAATACATCCAGTCAAACGGAATAGAGGTGAGCACAGGAAAAATCCTAGAGGAAAAGCTGGTTCTGTCTGCTTTGAAATAGTCACTGGGAGACAAATTCACCTTTCAGCAGGACAATAACCTAAAACACAAGGCCAGATATACACTGGAGTTGCTTACCAAGCCGACATTGTGCAAAGCTCTTATAGACTTACCCAGAACGACTCACAGCTGTTGTCGCTGCCAAAGGTCATTCTAACATGTATTGATTGACTCAGGGGTGTGAATACTTATGTAAATTATATATTTATGTATTTGATTTTCAATAAATTTGCAAAAATGTCTTGTTTTCACATTGTTATTATGGGGTGTAGATGGATCAGAGAAAAATATATATTTAATCCATTTTGAATTCAGGTTGTAACACAACAGAATGTGGAATAAGTTAACGGGTACTTTCTGAATGCACTGTTCATGTACATAGCTTCCTCGTCTTCCTCTATTACCTGGTTCCCCTGCACATCGGCCAAGTAGTACTAGTACTCCCTCTATATAGCCATGTTTTATTTTACTCGTTATTGTTATTCACTGTGTATTTATTCCTGTGTCTATTTCCATTATTTTTTATCTTTAAACTCTGCATTGTTGGAAAACGACCCTGTAAGTTAGCATTTCACTGTTAGTCTACATCTGTTGTTTATGAAGCATGTGACAAATAAAATTTGATTTAGGTTACAAAATCTAACCCGCATAGCACCTAATCAGCCTGAAGCGTCTGTCACTGGTTTCCTGTATCCGCTCTCTGAAGTAAAGACAACAGGAAACAACACACTGATAAATCCAGACAGTAAGTAGATGGGGGCTTACAAGTGACGCAGCAGTCTAAGGCACTGCATCTCAGTGCTAGAGGTGCCACTACAGACCTTGGTTCGATTCCAGGCTGTATCACAACCAGCCGTGATTGGTAGTCCAATAGGATGGCGCACAATCAGTGCCCACTGTTGTCCGGGGTAGGCCGTCATTGTAAATGTTTATTTATTTTTATTTCACCTTTATTTAACTAGGTAGGCAAGTTGAGAACAAGTTCTCATTTAAAATTGCGACCTGGCCAACATAAATAATAATTTGTTGTTCTTAACTGACTTGCCTGGTAAAATAAAGTTAAAATTTTAAAAATAAAGATGACATCATGACAGAAAAGAATGATTTCCCTGTCAAACATAATCCGATTAGTGGATTAGTCACTGAGAAAACAAAATATAAATAATGAGGAATCATATTTTTTAGTAAAGGTATTTTACAATGTGGTTCCTTGTCAAACTATGAAGCAATAAATGTACATTGAATGAGTATGGAAATGATTCACAAGGACATCACAAATGGCAATATATGTGACCAGATGATCTATTTTCCCTCACCCAGTTTCTGCTTCAGACATTTTTACCAGAATAAATCTACAGCATGAATGGATTACATATAATGTACAAAAAAACAAAGAGTATAATGTAATCTGGAGGTTTAGATCTAAGGAGAAAGAGCGTGTAGTTTAGAAACATATACAACCCATACAAAACTTTCCACCAGGGTGCATGTTCCTGAGAGGCAAGCGACGTTGGTTGGCTATACCATAGATTATCTATTATATTAACAAGAAAGTTGAGTGTCTGCTCTAACAACGAAAAGACATGTCCTTGAAGATGGAAGTAAGGCGGGAAGAGGCGAGATCAGGTGGGACCATTCTAGCCAATGAGAGGGCAGATATTCACGTGAACAACGGATAACGTCTATATAAAGTCGTTTTTTCCCCAAAGTTGCCGAAATGCCACGTTCTTCCACATATCAGTGCATTCATAACATAAACATAACGAAACTTCTATTGGATCAAATAAGCCTGACTTAGCAAATTAGCAATTAAATTTTTTGTTTTACAAATTCACTCATTGACCTTCATACAAAAAAATCTCACTTTGAGGTCTTATTTTCGTGGACAGATGTTAACCGAACGTAGAAAACGTAAAAATAATGCCTGAAACTAGATCCACGACACAGACCTCAAGGACAAGAAAAAACTACTTTGTTTTAAGGTTATCTTCTGTACTGTTCAACCAATCCAGTAAATGTGGAGGAGGAGTTACTATAGAGCGCCACCCTCTCGCCAAGTTAATGTCCAAAAGCGGAAGTCGTGTCACATACCTTTCTATTTCCCCTGAAAACCGGAACATCCGGTTGTTAGGGACTCAGCAGGGCGGAGTAAACGCTCTCGCTTTGCCTCTCCCGCTATACTTTCAAGAGAGGCCACACAGACCGAAGGAGAGTTACCACGTTTTGTGGTGTTGTCAATATTCAGACATGTATGTATTCATAAATTACTTCACCCTGACGAGCGATAACACTTGGCTCTAGAGTCTTATTTAGACACGTACAATCTAATTGATTGTGACAGGCTCTCGGAAAAGAAGATTATCGTGCACTCTCATGCCTCAGCCTTGGAGAAGCGGCGGTAACAGGCAGCTTATCCAGACCTCAATTGTGTATAAGATCTGTTAGCTACTGAGAATTAATCAATGTAGGGTGCTAAATAGTTAACGCGGCTAATTCGCTTTACCACAAGGCACCTTCCTTGAAAGGTTGTAATTGATTATTTCATAGTTTCCCCCTGTTTAAGGTTTCTCAAAAGGTAAACAATGCCATGCCATAGAGATTTTCCATGATGGAAGACTTTTGGCGACAAAATGGCTTTGCGTAATTACGCGTAGATTCCAGTATAATGGCCGTGGTTAGCGTGTGTTGAAATATGAACTCTATCCAAGTAGCTAGTATTAGGAACATCTGTTAACGTTACTCAGCAGTAACGTGATATGCTATTAAATTACCTCACTTCTGACCGGGACAATATTTGAAGCGCAACATGCCCAGTCCAACAGACACCACCAAAACCACATAAGGCGAGTGGAAAATAAATATTAACTTTAGGAAGTGGTCACACAAAAAAAACTGGTTCATACTCACTTGTTTTTATCGGTGCTCATTCTGCCGGAGTTTTGTCCAGCTTTTCCTCGGGGATGACTCCAGAAGACTGAAGCCGATGTCCCAATCGCCTTGCTCAATGAAAGCAAGAAAGTTGTTGAGATTTGTTTCAAAACAATGCGTACAAACTGTATTACACGAAACTATTTAGCAACGTTGGTCTCACTCCATTAAGCAACTCTCTCCTGCCTTTGAGAAGAAAGAATAAACTCTTAAAAGTTATTCAAATGCGTATACAACTATCTGGCAGTAATCAATGACATTTAATCGGTTCGACAACACATATAGAAACGGACTTTTAGATTATGTATACCGCGATAGCTTTTATCACACCATTCTAAGTAAATATTCGAAGTTTCGCGATCCCTTTCGTATTTCTCTGCGCTTGTCTGAAGAAGCTCTGAGTGCGGCGTGTCTTTTTCCATTTTTTAAAGTTCCATCCCTCTTTCAACGTCACGCCACAAGTGGGAGGTAGAGGTCAAAAAGTTAGAGATATTGGGCTCTGCTGGATTTCTAGTTATCACACATCTTTCCAATAATGAATTTCTCAGCAGCACGGTGTACAAAGAAACAAAAGTAAAGGTGAAACTGATGCGTAGGCCTATGTTTACCATATAAACAAATGAATTATGGGTCAACATTCCAAGGCCTATTGATAAGGCATAATTATAAATTGTGAAATCACCAAATTACATTTTTTTTTTACCCATTTTTTTTTGTTCTGGTTCATAAATATAGGCTAATGATTAATATATATGATTAATACATTTATCCACTACTATGAATTAGAAATTGTTATTTCTTTTTTTACTTTTTGGATTATGTGTATTGTTATTGTATCAGTGGAGGCTGGTGGAGGAGGATCTGGTTTCCATATGTGTGATACCGTTCCAGCCATTACAATGAGACTGTTCTATAGCTCCACTGCTAGATAAAAAATAAAAAAACTTTGTTTATCATTTTCAATGACTGTCTAGGAACAGTGGGTTAACTAGGGTAGCCTAGTGTTTAGAGCGTTGGATTAGTAACCGGAAGGTTGCGAGTTCAAACCCCCGTGCTGACAAGGTACAAATCTGTCGTTCTGCCCCTGAACAGGCAGTTAACCCACTGTTCCCAGGCCGTCATTGAAAATAAGAATGTGTTCTTAACTGACTTGGCTGGTTAAATAAAGGTAAAAAAATTTATTAAATAAAAAATGCCTTGTTCAGGGGCAGAACGCTAGGCTACCTGCCACCCCATATTACTATACTGTTGGAGCTAGAAACATACGCATTTTGCTGCAAATCTTTGTATGCGAATAAATAAACTATAACTGCACTAAACCACCTACACTCAAAGTTAATCTATATTTCATGGCCATGATAGGTCTATCATACAGGTACACATTTACACCTGACAGCCTCTTTTATTGTGTAGATTCACCGCCTGTCTGATTATCAACTAATTTCTAAGTAAATTGGTAATAACAGACTGGTTTGCAATTTAACACTGCCTGCGGCAGCCTATAAAGCTCAAAGACCCTCCAGACCAGGAAGTTAGTATAGCTCCATCTTCTAGGCATATGCTATGCACTTTAGGTAGGCTTTGCAGGGACCAACTGGGAATGTTTCCTCAAGGATCCCACAAAATGTCCCTATGGTCCTTCATAATGGTAGCCTATTTTTTTTGCCGTTCATAAAACATCCCAAATGACTACCAATGAAGAAATACATGTTTTTTCCCCCCTTTCTCATTCATATTGAAAAACACACAAGGCATGAAAGTGAAACCAAGCTATACAAACTCATTATAGTACCCATGCAGGTCAATACATTTAAAAGGCTTTAAAAAATAATATATACAAATGATCAGGGGCGCAACTTTGGTTTTAGAAGTGGGGGGGGGGGCATAATTATTACAATTTATTTTTTATCCAGTCAGATAGACACTTCCAACCGCCTAACGGACTGCTCGGAGGCGTCCGCATGGTCCTAAAGCACACCCTTGCCTCGTTTTGTATCACATTCCAATGATAAGACTGGGGGGGACAAAAATGCAATTTCAGAATGTGGGGGGGACATTCCCCCGTTCCCGTCCACAGTGCGCACCTGAAAATCATTGACATCATTAATTACAAAACGGCATCAAATACAGTGTCACTTTGTTTGACAGGTTCCACATCTCCTCACTGGCTCCCCTCCAGGGCAAACTGTGACGATGATCTGCTAATGTTTACAAGGTACTGAGAAACTCTTTGACCTTGATGAAAAGCACATAACAAGCTGTTAGCACATCATGAATAATGATATTAATGTGAGTGTAATTTGTGCTTCAGGTCAGTGCAAGTGTTTGATGTAGATACAATGTGGAGCAATGCTTGGATGTGCGAAAGGATGACAGTACTGCAACTGGACAGGAAGTAAAAGATTAATTCACATCAATAACCACATTTCCATCAGGTTTTTATTTGAGTAAAGTCATACCTTATTAAAAAAATGTGTTCCATGGTGGAATCTTTTTGTGTCTGTAAAATTAATTATGTGTGAAATGGCGGTGAAAACGCAGATATTGATATAATAAACATCATATGGAAGTAAACTTAGTGTCACGTGATGATATGGTGTGTGTGGTCCTCCTACTACAACTCCGGAAACCATGATGCTGCTTTACAATAAATATAGAGGGTCTTATTCTGGTGACATGATGATCGATGCTTGACTGCCTTTTGACCAATACAAATATTCTCGCTCTTTATCCATAATAATCTAATCATGTAGACTAGCTTACTGTACCAGCACAGCCTACCTGCACTGTGTCTGTGAGCTGTTGGCTAGAGCGCACGTGCCAAGACCAGAATAGGCACATTTTCTATTTAACTCAGCAGTTTTTGTGACAAAACTATCCGTTGAATTGAACTTTAGATTTTTATTCGATACATGAAAACTTAAGCAAAAAATTAAATTTTGTGCACTGTCATCATTTACCCATTTTTATCTGCAGCAAGTCCATTTGTCTCTTGGGCTCAAACTAGACATACAAATGCTCCTGTTGACTGGGCCTCTTTCAGAGCACTATGAAACCAATTTGCAGGATTGACCAGGAAATCCAAATCCGATTTATATCTAAATGCAGTCACAGAGAACCTAAACAACCATACCAAGTTCTGGAAGCGAATCAAATCAGTGTCAGGTTCTAATGTATCCTCTGGCTTTCCTGACCATTTATTAATGGTGGATTCTAGTGAAGTGAAGGATAAAGCTGATATTGTATGGGGTTTTTAACAAGCACTTCATATCTGCTGGCTCAATTTTTGATAATGGTGGGTCCCAGGCCTCTAATGTAAGCTCTGTTACAGTAAACTAAGATATAGGCCCTCATGTGAACCATTTTAACTTTGAGCCTGTTTCTTATGCTGAGGTCTATAAAGCACTAAAGGCAATACACACTAAAATGTCTGCAGGTCCAGACAACCTGGATCCCTACCTCTTAAAGGTAACAGCTGGTGTTAGTACTGAACTTGTGGCTCACATTTTCAACTTGAGTCTCTTGACCAATTCCCTACCCAGCATTTGGAAATCAGCTTATGTCCTCCCACTGCTAAAGAGTGGAGATCCCTCAGATGCTAATAACTATTGTCCTATCTCCAAACTCCCTAACCTGGCCAAAGTCTATGAATCCCTAGTGAACCCAGTTAAAAAACTTCTTAATTGAAAAGAACATACTGAGCGGGGTTCAGTCTGGCTTTAGATCGGGGCACAGCACCACAACTGCAGCTATGGCAGTGACAAATGACATCACTAATGCACTTGATAAAAAGCAGCATTCTGCTACTCTGTTGATTTATCAAAGGCATTTGATTCAGTTGACCATGTATTGTTTCTAGCTAGACTCAGTAACATTGGTCTCAGTGAAGGGGCAGTAAATTGGTTTAGGAACTATCTTTCTGACAGAACACAATGCGTATATGCTGACAATCACAAGTATAGCTTTCTTGAGATTAATAAAGGTGTGCCCCAGGGTTTCATTTTAGCTCCTGTGTTGTTTTGATTTGGGAAATGAGATGCAACCAGCAAAGTTGCATCTATATGCATATGATACAGTCATATATTCATGTGCTCCTTCTCTGGTTCTGTAATGAACACAATGAGAGACAGAGAGCTGGTTTGAAGCGCAGGGCGCAGCAGGTGTTTGATTGTAAAGGACAACAGAAGGAGGCAGGTAGCTGGGTCCAGGGGCAGGCAGAAGGTCATACACAGGGGGTCCAAAAAGGCTAGTAATGTCGTCCGGAGATCAGGCAATAGGTGATTACAGGAAATCCAATAGGCTACAGTACAAAAAGTAGAGTACAAACAGATCTACGTGTTTGAGAGTGCGAGTTGGAAGCCGGCGTTACAGGTTAAGGCTGTTGAAGAGCTCCAGTAATGCTTTTCAGTCACTGCAAGCCTTCCTTTATTGTCTACAACTGGTCTTGAATGTACAAAACATGTATGACCTTTACCAGAGCTCGTACTCAGACAGAGAAGGTTAGCATTTTCACATCTGGTGGCTTATCCATTGAAAAAGTGTCATCCTACAAATACCTTTTATATGGTTGGATGACAAGTTGTCCTTTAAAGTTCATATTGATAATCTTGTGAGGAAGCTTAAATTGAAATTGGGTTTTTACTTTCGTAATAAGGCTTGCTTCCCGCTTATGGCTAGAAAGAAGCTTGTTCAGGCGACTTTTCGCGCTGTAATTGATTATGGTGACTTGTTGTATATGCATGCAGCCTCCTCTGTCTTACAGAGATTGGACTCTGTTAATCATGCATCCTTGAGCTTTATTACAAAGGCCAAGTCACTCACCCACCATTGCACCTTGTACCAAATGTTTGGTTGGACCTCACTTTATATGCACATAAAGGCACATTTGTATGTGTTCATCTACAAAGCCCTTTTGGGTAAACTCCCTCTTTACCTATGTAGTCTGGTCTCCTTCACCACCAGCAGTTACCATACCCGGTCTGCTAGGTGGTTGCTACTTAAAAAGGCCCCCAGGACATTTACAGTATTAGGCAAGACTGCCTTCTCATCTTGTGCAACAGAGCCAAGGAATAGTCTACAATCCATGCTGCATCTAGATATGTTAGTGCCTCTGAATGAATTGACATTTTTGATGGGAGACTGTTACAGAGGAGTGTAAATGCTTATTGAGGCTGGATCATGTTGTTGAACTGTATTGTATTGTTGTATGTTTTAGTTCTGTAATGTATTGATAGTTGCTGCCTTCTTGAAAAATACTCTTGGTCTCAATGGGCTTTTCCTGGTTAAATAAAGGTTAAATAAATCAAACAAAATTTGTTATAATTCTACACCAAAATGTAAAATATTTCTGATTGAATGTAATAATCTAGTTAAGACATCCATAGTTAATAACAAAAAGAATGACATGTTCTTCAGTCATTATAATGCGATTTTTTCTGAGTGAATACAATTGCCCTTTTTTCCTTCTTTTTAGTACATATGTATTTAAAGTCTTCTTGTTTTTACCTGTGTGGTTTGTTTTGCGTTAGACATGTTTGATTTAGTGATGTAAATTGTTGATTGCTGCTAATTTGTATTAAAAAATGCAAGTCCACTTTGAGGAAGAAAAAAAACACTAGTCGAAGAATTCACATGTTTTCTTTATGTGGATTCTAGAATATTTGCATGAAAATCTGTCTCCAATGGAAAACAAGTTAGTGTGTGTGTGTGTGTGTGTGTCTAACTAATGGCCTTTTGTGATATCGGCCGTAGCATTGGTGTTTACTCTCAACATGAAACATTAACATTAGCAGCTCTTCGGGACTAATATCCATAAGTGAAACATATGTATGTAGCCATCTTTTGCTGTGGTCACGTACTAGTCGGTACGAGGAAATTCCGAAATGTACGACTTGCTAACTGGTTGTAGTTATAAACGTGCCACGTTCAACCAGTTAGCAAGTCGGAAATTTCAGTTTCCTAGTACCGACTAGCACATGAACGCGGCATTTATCAACATCCCTGTACTAACAGGGAAGAGTAACGTTGAAGCGTGTCACCTGTTCAGTGGCAACCCGTCATTCAGGGCAGGTTGGGCAGAGCCCCACCTGTTTTGAGCCCCACCTGTTTTGCATGTTATTTTTGCATTAATACGTGCCACATATCAGTTTGCAAACAATGTAAAAACAACAACAAATTAACATTGAGTTAATAAAGCCGCATAAAAATATATTTTTTTGTTTTTTGCTTTCTTGAGTAAGGCAGTTCTAAAATGCAGGTGTTTCAGCCTTGCTCGGTGTTCTGTCACTCATGGGGACAATATGTGAGAGCAAAATCTATGGGTAGAGCTAAAAACATTCAATCCCCTTGGGTGCTGCCATAGATTCATTGTTTTTCTTGGAAAACCCTTCTCATCCCTCTACCAATAACTTGACTGTAGTCAGTGATAACAGGATGTTTTTCACTACTGCCCTCCAAACAGCTTTCTTAACAAAAATACCAGCTAAATATAGTCACATCTATGTCCTTAGATGCGGGCTCCGCTGGATATGTAGTTACTACACATCCAACCAATAGTTCATTTGTCAGCAGCACGGTGTAAAAACACAAAAAAACTCATGGTGAAACTGATGTGTAGGCCTCTGATTACTTTCTAAACAAATTAATTATAGGTCAACATTCCAAGGCCTATAATAACTTAATATGAAATATTTAATAAATGTCCAATAAATAGGCCCTACCACACAAGTATTGTATTTTTTAGATAAATGACTGACAAATGTGATTAATAAAATATGTAATCCACTACTTTGAGTTAGAAACATAACTTTGCTATGCAGCACCTTATAAAGGGCTGGAGTAGCCACACACTTTTGGCAAACCAAGAACTCCACCAAATGTAACTGCACTAAACTGCACTCAAAGCTCATCTACAGGTAACAGACAAAAGGCAGACAATATTGACAATATTGAAAGTAGGGCTTCCACGCAGGTGTGGTTCCTGAGTTAATTAAGCAATTAATACATCCCATCATGCTTAGGGTCAAGCAGGGTAGCCTAGTGGTTAGAGCGTTGGACTAGTAACCGGAAGGTTGCAAGTACAAATCTGTCGTTCTGCCCCTGAACAGGCAGTTAACCCACTGTTCCTAGGTTGTCATTGAAAATAAGAATTTGTTCTTAACTTACTTGCCTAGTTAAAAATAAAGGTAAAAACACATGCCCTTATTATAAGGCAGGTGTGACAATTATGTTGGCTACCATGGCTAGAAAAAGAGATCTCAGTGACTTTGAAAGAGGAGACTCAAAGGAGCTTAGGGGGTTTAAAGGGTTGTGTCTCTCAGTCACCATATCTCAACCCAATTGAACACTTATGGGAGATTATGGAGCAGCACCTGAGACAGCATTTTCCACCACCATCAACAAAACACCAAATTATAGAATTTCTTGTGGTAGAATGATATTGCATCCGTCCAATACAGTTCCAGACACTTGTAGAATCTATGCCAAGACGGATTGTGATGGCCCAACACCCTATTAAGACACTATATGTTGGTGTTTCCTTTATTTTTGGCAGTTACCTGTAGTCGTGGAAGATTCAAAAGGAGGGTTGTGCTTGGAATCATTGTTCTTCCTCTGTCAACCATGGTAACGTGCAAGGAAACACGTGCCTTGTGTTTGCTTTGCACAAAAAGGGCTTCACAGGCAAGGATATTGCTGCCAGTAAGATTGCACCTAAATCAACCATTTATCGGATCATCAAGAACTTCAAGGAGAGCGGTTCAATTGTTGTGAAGAAGGCTTCAGGGCGCCCAAGAAAGTCCAGCAAGCGCCAGGACCGTCTCCTAAAGTTGATTCAGCTGCGGGATCGGGGCACCCCCAGTACAGAGCTTGCTCAGGAATGGCAGCAGGCAGGTGTGAGTGCATCTGCACACACAGTGAGGCGAAGACTTTTGGAGGATGGCCTGATGTCAAGAAGGGCAGCAAAGAAGCCACTTCTCTTCAGGAAAAATATCAGGGACAGACTGATATTCTGCAAAAGGTACAGGGATTGGACTGCTGAAGACTGGGGTAAAGTCATTTTCTCTGATGAATCCCCTTTCCGATTGTTTGGGGCATCTGGAAAAAAGCTTGTCCGGAGAAGACAAGGTGAGCGCTACCATCAAACCTGTGTCATGCCTACAGTAAAGCATCCTGAGACCATTCATGTGTGGGGTTGCTTCTCAGCCAAGGGAGTGGGCTCACTCACAATTTTGCCTAAGAACACAGCCATGAATAAAGAATGGTACCAACACATCCTCCGAGAGCAACTTCTCCCAACCATCCAGGAACAGTTTGGTGACAAACACTGCCTTTTCCAGCATGATGGAGAACCTTGCCTTAAGGCAAGGCAAAAGTGATAACTAAGTGGCTCGGGAACAAAACATCGATATTTTGGGTTCATGGCCATGAAACTCCCCAGACCTTAATCCCATTTAGAACTTGTGGTCAATCCTCAAGAGGCGGGTGGACAAACAAAAATCCACAAATTCTGACAAACTCCAAGCATTGATTACGCAAGAAAGGGCTGCCATCAGTCAGGATGTGGCCCAGAAGTTAATTGACAGCATTCCAGGGCAGACTGCAGAGGTCTTGAAAAAGAAGGGCCAACACTGCAAATATTGACTCTTTGCATCAACTTCATGTACTTGTCAATAAAAGCCTTTGACACTTATGAAATGCTTGTAATTATACTTCAGAATTCCATAGTAACATCTGACAAAAATATCTAAAGACACTGAAGCAGCAAACTTTATGAAAATTAATGTGTGTCATTCTCAAAAGTTTTGGCCACAACTGAATATTTCATGCACATGAAAGGTTTCTTGCCGGTACACATTTTCACCTGTGACAACCTATTTTATTGTGCAGATAACAGGCAGTTTGCTGCGAGGGCCCGCTTGATCAAGGCTCTTCACCGACTGTCTGATTATGAACTAATTTCCAAGTAAGTGGGTAATAACAGATTGGTTTGCAACTTAACACTGCCTGGCACCTTGCTCAGCCTATAGAGCTCACACTGACCCTCCAGACCGGGTAGTGAGTTCAGCTCTATCTTCTGGGCATACAGTATGCTATGCACAGCACTTCAAGTAGGCTTTGTAGGGACACAGGGAAGTTTTGTTTCCACTAGAATCACACAAAGCGTCCTTAGGTTCCCTCATTCTGATAGGCCTCAATTATTTTAGGCGTTCATAAAACAGCCCAAATGATTACCAATGAAGAAATACATATTTGTTCTTTTCTACACTTCTCAATCATATTCACAGTACATTTGTAATTGTTAAAATCTCAGTGTTAAGGTAAAAAGTGTGGTTTGTCAAGTCCTTCGCCATAGCAGTCATTCTGAATGCACGTTGTGGGTGATAAAATATTCAAATGATTGAATTTCCTCTCTCTGGCTGGATTCCAATAGGAATTACTATTCACTTCACATACCATAATATCATGATTTTGTCACACCCTGATCTGTTTAACCTGTCTTTGTGCTTGTCTCCATCCACTCCAGGTGTCTCCCAGCTTCTCCATTATCCCCAGTATATTTATACCTGTGTTCTCTGTTTGTCTCTTGCCAGTTCATTTTGTTTCATCAAGCCTACCAGCGTTTTTCTGTGCTCCTGTCCTTCTCTAATTACTGTTTTGACCATTCTGCCTGCCCTGAGCCTGCCTGCCATTCTGTACCTCGTCACACCAACCTGGATTACTGACCTCTGCCTGCCCTGAGCCTGCCTGCCGTTCTGTACCTTTTGGACTCTGCTCTGTATTACTGACCTCTGCATGCCCTTGACCTGCCGTTTGCCTGCCCCCTGCGTTTTGTAATAAACTTTTGTTACTTCAAAACTGTCTGCATCTGGGTCTTCTCCTGAGCCTTGACATATTTGCAGGTCGGATGTGGCTCAACAATGTTGAGGATAACTAGGCAATAATAACTAATGGCCTTATCAAATATATAACACATGTAGGAGAACTCTTGGCCACGGGTAGTGTGTGAACGCATCCAATCCCAGTGGCGGTCCGTCCTGTGCCCAAAGAGAGAACCAGAGGCCGCAATGTGCATTCTCCTGTGTAGCAAAAAGATACACCTCGGCTCTCCCGAAAGTTCCCATAGCTGGTGGACAATGTCGGGTTGTATGCGCTACTCGTCGTCTCGAGGGTCAAGGGCCTCCTCTTGACATGAGGTCCACCCCCACATTGAGGTGGTCCGGAATGTGGCACACCATCAATGAAAGAAGACACTTGGTGAGTCCATAGCCACAGTTCCTCCACCAAGGTGTGAAGAGCAGGAGATCTCACCCCACCTTGGCGGTTCACATAAGTCACTGTGGTCTGGTTGTCTGATCAAACCAGCACATGGTGTCCTCGATGCATGGGTGCGATGTGCCGTAGCTCCAACAAAAACTTTTCTAGTTCTAGGAGGTTGATGTGGCGTTCTGTTGGAGGCCACACACCTACGATTACCAGAGCTTGTCATGTTCCGCTCCATTCTGAGGACACCCAGACGCGTGAGATGAGTCACCAGTCGGGTCATGTGTACGATCGCCAGCTCTACTGATGGGGTGAGAACCAGCAGAAGGTCCAAGTATGCCAGAACCCTGACTTCCTGGCGATGCAGCGGTTCTATTGCCGCCTCCACGCATTTGGAAAAGACGCGAGGTGCTAGGACGTATCTTGTGTACTCGTATGCCACTCCTTGGAAAGCAAATCTCAGAAATTTCCTGTGATGCCGAAGCAACGGCACATGGAAGTACATGTCCCTCCAGTCGATGCTCGTGCAGAAGTCGCCCTGCTGGATATGCTCCAGAACTCGCTTTGTCGTGATCATGCAGAAAAGTCAGACTTGTTTAAAGCCCACAGATCCAGAATTGGCCTCACACCACCCTGCCTTATTTGGCATGAGAAAATAGGGTGAGTAGTGCCCATTGTTTCTCTGCTCTTGGGGAACTACTGTTACCACCTCCTTCACCAGAAGCTCTGCAATTTCCTTGTTCAGAACTGTAACCTTCTCTGGTTACGTCATCACCGTTTCTACAACAAAAGGTGGAGGGGGCAACTAAATTGAATGGCGTAACCTCGCCTCAGCGTCCGATCTAACCAGGTGGGCAGAGGACAGATTTAACGCCACTCTGAATAATTATCTGATAGCAGGAGAGCGCAAAGTCGAGGAGCGTTCAGTAGAAAAGGTCTGTAGTCCTCTATGGCCCTGTCGGTCGCGGCCCATTGGACTTTGACACAGCCCATGGGGACCCCCTTGAAAGAGAAAGGATACCGTGTTACCTTTTGTGTGAACTGAAGGAGTCGGAGTGATGACTACATCCGTAACCCAAGCGTTTGAGCCTGTCGAGAACAGTGTGTGTGGGCCCAATGCCCATACTTGGCATGATTGGAAGTGGAACCTGTAGTGCAGGGGCCGTAGAATAGCCATATGTGGTAACAAAGACGCTGTTTTACTAGACCTGGAAGGGTAATCACCATTGACCGCACTCCTGAGGGGGTCGTGGTGAGTGAGGGACAAACCCGCTCTACCCCTGCATCTGTGTGCATGAGAGGACCAGCTACAGCACTAGACGCGGAGTGAGGTAAGGATACCGGTGGTGGCAAGCCTTCTGAGCCGTAACCAAGAGAGAGGAAGGAACGTCATCATCTCTGGAAGAGCCCTCAGAACCTGAGAGTGAGTATAAAATGCTTGAGGGGACATGCACGCTGAAAAATGCCAAGTGTTTCCGCTGCACCTTGGAGGACAGCAGGGCGCGGCTATGGGCCCAAGCAAACAAATCACATGTGAGTCCATGAGTTCATCTGACTCTGGGGAAGTAGATAAAGGGCCTCATTGCCAAAATCCTGAAGTATCCTTTTAAAAGAGCTTTTGGTGGTGGCTTCTTGCTCATGATATATGACGCCGTTACTGGATCAATTTGGCAGGATCGTCTTGAGACTTATCTTGTCATGCAATTCCTCAGACAAATCTTCAGTCACTCTGAAGAAAGTGGGAGGCTGACTGTAGAGACACGCTCCTATATATAGGGGGAGCTGTACTCCCATTGGCTGGAGTGCATGCATAATTATTTTGTCAGGCTATTGGCTGCCTAGGCAGTGGGCTAGACCACGAGCAGAAAAGCCCCACGATATAGAACAAGCTGCACATAATGAATATGGATAATAGCGTCAGTGTAATTGGTGTGCCAGGTCAGTGCAAGTATTTGATGTGGACATGAGAGAGGATGACAGCACTGCAACTGGACAGGAAGTGCAGGACAAATTTCCATCCGTATTACTAATGGCTTTTTTCTGATATCAGGCATAGCATTGGTGTTTATCCTCAACATGAAACAGCTATAGTACATTAGCAGGCTTCATTTACATAAGTGAAACATTTGTGTGTGTGTGTGTGCGTGTCTTTATCTACTAATTAGGAAGACTTCCCGCATGACAACAAAACTTTAATCACCTGTTCTCATTCTGTACAATGGATTAAAGTGAGCTAAAATAAATTAATCTCTGCCTTTTTTGTTGAGTGCTTCAACTTCTTTCTGCCTCCTTTTGGAAGTTTTTCTTGGTAAGCCCATCTCATCCCTCTACCAATAACTCGACTGTAGTCAGTGATAACAGGATGTTTTCCACTACTGCCCTCCAAACAACACAAAAATACCAGATAAAGATAGTCACATCTATGTACTTAGACATACGGGCTCTGCTGGATTTCTAGTTATCACACATCCTTCCAATAATCCATTTGTCAGCAGCACGGGGTAAAACATGTATATAAATCTCAAGGTGAAACTGATGTGTTAGCCTATTTGTTTACTTTCTAAACAAAGGAATTAAAGGACAACATTCCAAGGCCTATTGATAGCCTAATAATAGCTTATTATAACATATTTAATAAATGTCCAATACATAGGCCCTACAACACATATTTTTTAGATAACGATTCTTAAATGTGATTTATTAAATTGAATAAAACTTAACTTAGCAATACAGCACTTTTTAAAATTGTTATTATATATATATTTTATATTTCCCCCCACTCCAGATACAAACTTATACATACAAACAACAACTTACAGAGGATCACAAACAATGACTAAATCTCATCTGCCCAGACCCGCATGCTCACACCCCTATCCCTAGTGCCTGCATTATTGTTTGCCACTTGGCCTTAAATTGTACAAATTCATTTTCTCGGTCCCCCATGCTATTTCAATAATAAATCATTAGATTTTTTAACGATACGTTAATGATGGCAGATTGATTGATTTTCACATTTTTAGTATAAGTTATTTCAAGATGAGTGATGAAAAGATAATCATCCAGCCCAAAGTGGAGGTGTCAAGATACCAATGAAACCTAGAGGTCAAACAGGGAAATGGTTCCAATCGTTTTTCCAACATTCAATTTTCCCATAAGAGGTTTCAGAAAACACCAAAAATATGGGCTGTGTTTCGTGTAGGCTTACCCTGGCATGACTTTTTGAAAACCATATAAATCTCTCTCAGACAAGGTGACATATATTCGGCTCTATTTACTCTGTTTCGAAAATGCTAATTAGTATCAAAGTAGACATCACGCAAGACTACAAATACCTGCAAACTCCTGCACATCATCTCTAGCTGACATCTTTGCTAACAGGTATTGTGTCAATTTAAAATTTGCACAAGACAGTTCACAGAATTGTTCATTTAAAGAAACGTAGCTTATTTATTCATTACTACATTTAGCTAAAATGAGATCGTTATAATCCAGAGATTCTTACCTTTGCCTCGATTCGGCAGACTCGTCCAAATCATCATGGCATTTGTAGTTTTTTATGATAGTCACATTAGCAACTAATTAGCATTTCATTTCGGGGGGGGGGTAAATACAGGCAAATATATTGATAAAAGCCACCTTGTCCTAGAGATTTATAAAAACGTCACGCCAGGGTAAGCCTACACAGATCACAGACCTTATTTTAAGTGTTTCTAAAAAAAAACTTAGAGAAAAAAAAATTGTGTAAAATGATTGGAACCATTTTCCTGTTTGACCGCTAGGTTTTATGGGTATTATGACTCATACTGTGGTACTCTATTGAGTATCTCACTACACCCCCATATGCATGTCTTAAAATATGCAGACAAATTAAAAGTACATTTACATTGTAATACTTCTGACAGCCAACTGTCTAGCTCCGCCCATAATTTTTGGACTTCATAGCGTTCCCAGAAAGCATGGATTACTGAGTCATTATTAGTTTTACACTTAAGACATGACTTTGCTGTAGAATGTGTGAATTGTGTCTCTTGTATAATAAATTCTATACATTTGTTTATACTGGCTTAATTTTTGTTAACTGTAATTTTGTTAGTTACGCTCGAGTTTTTGCTCGCCTGAGTTATACCTCATAAGCTGCAGACCATACGATTGACCAAGAGAGTATTAATTTATATTTTTCGTAGCTGTCTATTTACCAACACAAACCGATGCTGGCATTAAGACCACATTCAATGAGCTGTATAGGGCCATAAGCAAACAAGAAAATGCACATCCAGAGAAAGCACTACTCACTAGCTAAATGTCACACCGTGATCAGTTTCACCTGTCCTCGTGATTGTCTCCACCCCCTCCAGGTGTCGCTTGTTTTCCCCAGTGTATTTATCCCTGTATTTCCTGTCTCTCTGGGCCAGTGTATTTATCCCTGTGTTTCCTGTCTCTGTGCCAGTTCGTCTTGCATGTTTCCAAGCCAACCAGCAAGGACTTTAAACAGGTTAACCTTCACAAGGCTGTGAGGCCAGGCCAGGATGTGTACTCAGAGGATGCGCTTACGAGCTGGCAAGTGTCTTCACTGACATTTTAAACCTTTCCCTGACCCAGTCTGTAACACCTACATGTTTCAAGCATACTACCATAGTCCCTGTGCCCAAGAATGCCAAAAACCTGTCTAAATGACTATTGCCCCGTAGCACTCACATTTGTAGAGTTCAACACCATAGTGTCCTCCAAGCTCATCACTAAGCTCAGGACCTTGGGATTGAACACCTGGACTTCCTGACAGGCTGCCCGCAGGTGGTGAGGGCAAGAACACATCTGCCACGCTGACCCTCAACATGGGGGCCCCTCAGGAGTGAGTGCTTAGTTCCCTCCTGTACTCCCTGTTCACCCTCGATTGCCTGTCCGAGCACGACATTAATACCATCATTACCTTTGCTGATGACACAACAGTACTAGACCTGTTCACCGAAGACGATGAGACAGCCTATAGGGAGTAAATTAGTGTTCTGGCAGTGTGGTGCCAGGACAACAACCTCTCCCTCAACGTCAGCCTGACAAAGGAGCTGATTGTGGAATATAGGAAACTGAGGCTGAGTACACCCCATCCACATCGCCCTTAGATCCTCAAAAAGTTATACAGTTGCACCATTGAGATCACCTTGACGGGCTGCATCACCGCTTGGTACATTTAAACATTTCCTCTCTGTATTGTTGTGAAGTAAATCAATAAGCTTTTTACTGTTGTTTACGAAGCATGTGACCAATCAAATTTGATTTTAGAAAAGATCTGTGGTGTTGAAAGAGGGTCTCAAAGGAGCATAGGATGTTTAAAGGTTTATGTGTGTGTGCACATCTCAGTCACCATATCTCAACCCAATTGAACATTTATGGGAGACTCTGAGATAGCGTTTTCCACCACCATCAACAAAACACCAAATTATGGGGGCCTCCTGGGTGGCGCAGTGGTTAAGGTACTGCAGCGCCAGCTGTGCCATCAGAGTCCCTGGGTTCGCGCCCAGGCTCTGTCGTAACCGGCCGCGACCGGGAGGTCCTTGGGGCGACGCACAATTGGCCTAGCGTCGCCCGGGTTAGGGAGGGCTTGGTCGGTAGGGGTGTCCTTGTCTCATCGCGCACCAGCGACTCCTGTGGCGGGCTGGGCGGCCAAGGTGGCCAGGTGCACGGTGTTTCCTCCGGCGCATTGGTGCGGTTGGCTTCCGGGTTGGATGCGCACTGTGTTAAGAAGCAGTGCGGCTTGGTTATCGGAGGACGCATGACTTTCAACCTTCGTCTCTCCTGAGCCCGTATGGGAGTTGTAGCGATGATACAAGATTGTAGCTACTACAACAATTGGATACCATGAAATTGGGGAGAAAAAGGGGTCAAATTTTTAAAAAAAACCAAATATGGAATTTCTTGTTGCAGAATTGTGTCACATCCCTCCAATACAGTTCCAGACACTTGTAGAATCTATGCCAAGGCTCATTGAAGCAGCTCTGGCGGCTCGTGGTCCAACAAGACGCTTTCTGTTGGTTTTTCTTTTCTTCTGGCAGTTACCTTTATATTTCATGCACATGAAAGGTTTACCTTACAAGTACACCTTTTCACCTGTGACAACCTATTTTATTTTGTAGATTATAGGCTGTTCACTGACCCTCCATATATTAGTTGAGTATAGCTCCATCTTCTGGGCATATGCTATGCACTTCAGGTAGGGTTTACAGGGACTTTTTTTGTTTCCACAAGAATCACACAAATGTCCGTAGGTTCCCTCATACTGGCAGGCCTATTTTATTTGAGGTTTTCATTAAACCGTCCAAATGATTACCAATGATGAAATACATATCAATGTTTTCTCCCCATCTCATTCATATTGCTTAAATAACAACACCACACGCCATGAAAGTGAAACCAAGCTATACAAAATCATTATAGTACCCATGCAGTGAAATACATTTAAAATTCTTTAAAAATATAATATACAAATAATCAAAATCATTCATTACAAAAAAGGATGTCAGGTTCCACATGTCTCCTCACATCTGCTCCCCTTCAGTGCAGGATGTGATGGTCATCAGTTGTTTACAAGGTACTGAGAAACTCTTTGACCTGGATGAAAAGCACATAACAAGCTGTTAGCACACAATGAATATGGATTAGCGTCAATGTAATTGGTGTGTCAGGTCAGTCTAAACATTTGATGTGGACACAATATGGAGCAAAGCTTAGACGTGCGAGAGGATGACAGTACTACCACTGGACAGGAAGTGCAGGAACAATTTACCTCAATGTGTGTGTGTTTTACTAATTTATTTTTTGATATCAGTTGTAGCATCTGTGTTTACCCTCAACATTCAATGGCTACATTAGCAGCTCTTCAGGCCTCATTTCCATAAATTAAACGTTGAGTCTGTGTGTGTCTGGGTGCGTATCTTTATCAACATCCCTCTACTAATAATTCAACTGTAGTCAGTGATAACAGGATGTTTTTCACTACTACCCTCCAAACAGCATGTTTCAAAAATACCAGCAAAATATAGTCACATCTAGATACTTCTGAAGACACTGCTGCATTAAAAACAACCACTTTCCATGAAAAACAAATGGGCTGTATTCTTACCTTTTCCACCATGTCCGCACCCTTGACCTGGTCAACTTTGAAATCTTCGTTAACATCTAGCGTCAGAATGGGCACGTTATTCAAATACTTATACTCCATGCTGTGGGTCAGGGCCAAGAGGGAATGGGACATACGGTTAGTGACAACAACGCAAGACACACACACACACACACACACACACACACACACACACACACACACACACACACACACACACACACACACACACACACACACACACACACACACACACACACACACACACACACACACACACACACACACACACAGACCGCTTATGCAATAAACAACATATTTTTTACTCAGGTCAGGATTCTTGATGGTTGTTTCCTTGTTATTGAAAGGTTATTTCATTTAAAGCCTGGATCTGCAGTTGCTTTTCACAACAGAAGCTGATTGTGTTGAGAGAGAAAAAATAGAGTTTGATGGAAAAACAGGGGTTTGGCCCAGCCCTACTTTATTTCTTCACTCTCACAACAAAAGCATTGGGGCAGCTTCTGTTGTGAAAAACAACTGCGGATCTGAGCCCCGATCTGCAGTTTCTTTTCCCCACAGAAGCCGCCCCACTGCTTGTGTTGTGAGAGATACATTTTTTTGTTTGAACAAAAACATGTGGGTTTTGTCCAGCCATAGCCGCTGGACTGGGCTTGGGGAAAGGTGCGTTTTTGCGCTAAATCCCACTCACTCTAATGACCTTCATTGTCCCTCATATCCCCAAGCCAGCCCAGCGGCTATGGCTGGGCCAAAACCAATGCTTTTGTTCAAACTCTATTTTTTCTCCCTCACCACACAAGCAGTGGGGAGGCTTCTGTTGTAAAAAGCAACTGAGGGTTTAAGCAGAAATGGCTTTGTAAGGGAAGACATCCATCTTTGTAAGGAAATTCACAGCTCACAATAGACCTCAGAAACAAGCCTGTTTCCTGTCTCGTCCACCTTAATCTTGTTCCCACACTTCCACCCAAATGCATAAAGCCTGGTGGACCAACACATCAAACTTGGCCTCCCTCGTACACTAGCACACCACAAGCACAGAGCCACGACTCAGTCGTGTGATTCCCTCAAATTAAATGATGACATATACTTTACTCACTAGATCACTCCCATAGAATTTTATGGTCACTTCCACTAAGGCCAACTTTGAGTGGTTGATATCCCAGTCTTACATGTGATGTGCGCAATAGCCTGGATACGAGGTTACATCCATCTATAAAATGTAAAGGTTTAAGCTTTTTATTTAATGCTCCTACACACACATGCGCAGACACACATCCCTGCCTCAACCCACTCCCTTCCTCCCTCACAATACCAACACTCCCTTCCTCCCTCACAATACCAACACTCCCTTCCTCCCTCACAATACCACCAACAGTCCCTCCCTTCCTCCCTCTCACCACATGGTTTTGTGCTGCAGCCAGCTCTCGTGTTTGAAGTGAAGTTTCTCCAGGTACTCCAGTGGAATGCCCTGCTCCTCCTCTCTGCCTCTCCGATGCAGCCTCTCCATGCATCTCTACACACACACAAGGACCAGTGTAATTACATTGTTACCACACAGGTATAAGTGTACCTTAATTTAAATTTATTTTAATCTTCTTTTTAGCATGAGGTGTATTCCAGTACATTAAAAAACAATAGGCTACACTATATAATCAACTACAATGTAATTTAAATGTTTTGTACGGTAAGTTCCTGATGAACATGTAGTGAGGTCAAATTAGTTGCTGACCTCTGGTGCGGCTCGGAGGTAGATGATGCCATCCAGCTCGATGTGTTTTCCAAACTGTTTATGGAGCCAGCCGTGCCAGTCCTGGTAGATGGACCACTCTGTCTCGTTCAGACACTCACTCTCATACAGGTTTGCCGCAAAGATGTACCTGGAAACAGACCCAACAACAACAAAAATGTACCTGATTTCCCGTAGAGCATGGCGCTTGCAATGTCAGGGTTGTGGGTTCGATTCCCACGTTGGACCAGTATGAAAAAGGTAAGAAAATGTATGCACTCACTGCTGTAAGTTTCTCTTGATACGAGCATCTGCTAAATGACTGAAATGAAACCGACACAACAACAACAAATCTGTTTCTGGACACAGACACAACAACAACAAAGCTGTTCCTGGACACAGACACAGCAACAACAAAGCTGTTCCTGGACACAGACACAGCAACAACAAAGCTGTTCCTGGACACAGACACAACAACAACAAAGCTGTTCCTGGACACAGACACAACAACAACAAAGCTGTTCCTGGACACAGACACAACAACAACAAAGCTGTTCCTGGACACAGACACAACAACAACAAAGCTGTTCCTGGACACAGACACAACAACAACAAAGCTGTTCCTGGACACAGACACAACAACAACAAAGCTGTTCCTGGACACAGACACAACAACAACAAAGCTGTTCCTGGACACAGACACAACAACAACAAAGCTGTTCCTGGACACAGACACAACAACAACAAAGCTGTTCCTGGACACAGAAACAACAACAACAAAGCTGTTCCTGGACACAGAAACAACAACAACAAAGCTGTTCCTGGACACAGACACATAATCTTCCGGCGCCAACAGATGGCCACCTCGCTTCGCGTTCCTAGGAAACTAATGCAGTTTGTTTTTTTACTTGTTATTTCTTACATTAGTACCCCAGGTCATCTTAGGTTTCATTACATACAGTCGAGAAGAACTACTGAATATAAGATCAGCGTCAACTCACCATCAGTACGACCAAGAATATGTTTTCCGCGACGCGGATCCTGTGTTCTGCCTTACAAACAGGTCAACGGAATTGATTCCATGCAGCGACCACAAAAAACGACTTCGTAAAAGAGGGAAACGTAGCGGTCTTCTGGTCAGACTCTGGACACGGGCACATCGTGCACCACTTCCTAGCATTCTCCTTGCCAATGTCCAGTCTCTTGACAACAAGGTTGATGAAATCCGAGCAAGGGTAGCAATCCAGAGGGACATCAGAGACTGTAACGTTCTCTGCTTCACGGAAACATGGCTCACTGGAGAGACGCTATCCGGGGCGGTGCAGCCAACGGGTTTCTCCACGCATCGCGCCAACAGAAACAAACATCTTTCTGGTAAGAAGAGTGGCGGGGGCGTATGCCTCATGACTAACGAGACATGGTGTGATGAAAGAAACATACAGGAACTCAAATCCTTCTGTTCACCTGATTTAGAATTCCTCACAATCAAATGTAGACCGCATTATCTACCAAGAGAATTCTCTTCGATTATAATCACAGCCGTATATATCCACCCCCAAGCAGACACATCGATGGCTCTGAACAAACTTTATTTAACTCTTTGCAAACTGGAAACCATTTATCCGGAGGCTGCATTCATTGTAGCTGGGGATTTTAACAAAGCTAATCTGAAAACAAGACTCCCTAAATTTTATCAGCATATCGATTGCGCAACCAGGGGTGGTAAAACCTTGGATCATTGTTACTCTAACTTCCGCGACGCATATAAGAACCTGCCCCGCCCCCCTTTCGGAAAAGCTGACCACGACTCCATTTTGTTGATCCCTGCCTGCAGACAGAAACTTAAACAAGAGGCTCCCACGCTCAGGTCTGTCCAACGCTGGTCCGACCAAGCTGACTCCACACTCCAAGACTGCTTCCATCACGTGGACTGGGACATGTTTCGTATTGCGTCAGATAACAATATTGACGAATACGCTGATTCGGTGTGCGAGTTCATTAGAACGTGCGTTGAAGATGTCGTTCCCATAGCAACGATAAAAACATTCCCTAACCAGAAACCGTGGATTGATGGCAGCATTCGTGTGAAACTGAAAGCGCGAACCACTGCTTTTAATCAGGGCAAGGTGTCTGGTAACATGACCGAATACAAACAGTGCAGCTATTCCCTCCGCAAGGCTATCAAACAAGCTAAGCGTCAGTACAGAGACAAAGTAGAATCTCAATTCAACGGCTCAGACACAAGAAGCACGTGGCAGGGTCTACAGTCAATCACGGACTACAAGAAGAAACCCAGCCCAGTCACGGACCAGGATGTCTTGCTCCCAGGCAGACTAAATAACTTTTTTGCCCGCTTTGAGGACAATACAGTGCCACTGACACGGCCTGAAATGAAAACATGCGGTCTCTCCTTCACTGCAGCCGAGGTGAGTAAGACATTTAAACGTGTTAACCCTCGCAAGGCTGCAGGCCCAGACGGCATCCCCAGCCGCGCCCTCAGAGCATGCGCAGACCAGCTGGCCGGTGTGTTTACGGACATATTCAATCAATCCCTATAACAGTCTGCTGTTCCCACATGCTTCAAGAGGGCCACCATTGTTCCTGTTCCCAAGAAAGCTAAGGTAACTGAGCTAAACGACTACCGCCCCGTAGCACTCACTTCCGTCATCATGAAGTGCTTTGAGAGACTAGTCAAGGACCATATCACCTCCACCCTACCTGACACCCTAGACCCACTCCAATTTGCTTACCGCCCAAATAGGTCCACAGACGATGCAATCTCAACCACACTGCACACTGCCCTAACCCATCTGGACAAGAGGAATACCTATGTGAGAATGCTGTTCATCGACTACAGCTCGGCATTCAACACCATAGTACCCTCCAAGCTCGTCATCAAGCTCGAGACCCTGGGTCTCGACCCCGCCCTGTGCAACTGGGTACTGGACTTCCTGACGGGCCGCCCCCAGGTGGTGAGGGTAGGCAACAACATCTCCTCCCCGCTGATCCTCAACACGGGGGCCCCACAAGGGTGCGTTCTGAGCCCTCTCCTGTACTCCCTGTTCACTCACGACTGCGTGGCCACGCACGCCTCCAACTCAATCATCAAGTTTGCGGACGAGGCTTGATTACGAACAACGACGAGACAGCCTACAGGGAGGAGGTGAGGGCCCTCGGAGTGTGGTGTCAGGAAAATAACCTCACACTCAACGTCAACAAAACTAAGGAGATGATTGTGGACTTCAGGAAACAGCAGAGGGAACACCCCCCTATCCACATCGACGGGACAGTAGTGGAGAGGGTAGCAAGTTTTAAGTTCCTCGGCATACACATCACAGACAAACTGAATTGGTCCACTCACACAGACAGCGTCGTGAAGAAGGCGCAGCAGTGCCTCTTCAACCTCAGGAGGCTGAAGAAATTTGGCTTGTCACCAAAAGCACTCACAAACTTCTACAGATGCACAATCGAGAGCATCCTGGCGGGCTGTATCACCGCCTGGTACGGCAACTGCTCTGCCCTCAACCGTAAGGCTCTCCAGAGGGTAGTGAGGTCTGCACAACGCATCACCGGGGGCAAACTACCTGCCCTCCAGGACACCTACACCACCCGATGTTACAGGAAGGCCATAAAGATCATCAAGGACATCAACCACCCGAGCCACTGCCTGTTCACCCCGCTATCATCCAGAAGGCGAGGTCAGTACAGGTGCATCAAAGCTGGGACCGAGAGACTGAAAAACAGCTTCTATCTCAAGGCCATCAGACTGTTAAAAAGCCACCACTAACATAAAGTGGCTGCTGCCAACACACTGTCATTGACACTGACCCAACTCCAGCCACTTTAATAATGGGAATTGATGGGAAATGATGTAAATATATCACTAGCCACTTTAAACAATGCTACCTTATATAATGTTACTTACCCTACATTATTCATCTCATATGCATACGTATATACTGTACTCTATATCATCGACTGCATCCTTATGTAATACATGTATCACTAGCCACTTTAACTATGCCACTTTGTTTACTTTGTCTACATACTCATCTCATATGTATATACTGTACTCGATACCATCTACTGTATGCTGCCCTGTACCATCACTCATTCATATATCCTTATGTACATATTCTTTATCCCCTTACACTGTGTATAAGACAGTAGTTTTGGAATTGTTAGTTAGATTACTTGTTGGTTATTACTGCATTGTCGGAACTAGAAGCACAAGCATTTCGCTACACTCGCATTAACATCTGCTAACCATGTGTATGTGACAAATAAAAAATTGATTTGATTTGAACAACAACAAAGCTGTTCCTGGACACAGACACAACAACAACAAAGCTGTTCCTGGACACAGACACAACAACAACAAAGCTGTTCCTGGACACAGACACAACAACAACAAAGCTGTTCCTGGACACAGACACAACAACAACAAAGCTGTTCCTGGACACAGACACAACAACAACAAAGCTGTTCCTGGACACAGACACAACAACAACAAAGCTGTTCCTGGACACAGACACAACAACAACAAAGCTGTTCCTGGACACAGACACAACAACAACAAAGCTGTTCCTGGACACAGACACAACAACAACAAAGCTGTTCCTGGACACAGACACAACAACAACAAAGATGTTCCTGGACAATGACAACAACAAAGATGTTCCTGGACACAGACACAACAACAACAAAGAGGTTCCTGGACAATGACAACAACAAAGATGTTCCTGGACAATGACAACAACAAAGATGTTCCTGGACAATGACAACAACAAAGCTGTTCCTGGACAATGACAACAACAAAGATGTTCCTGGACACAGACACAACAACAACAAAGAGGTTCCTGGACAATGACAACAACAACAAAGATGTTCCTGGACAATGACAACAACAACAACAAAGGACAGATGAGAGTGGTGTGCTTAGAAGCAATGTTAGAGAACTATTTCCTTGGAAGTAGAACTCTAAACCCTATCCTTGGTATCATATCTTAGACCCTATCCAATCTAAGACGACATGTAACGTTATCAAGGTTGACTCTCCTGGTGAGATGTCCTGTTCATCCATACCTGTCACTGTAGACGGAGCGCTCGAAGAACTGCACAGGGTTCTCTGCCTCTCTGAGCTTCCCATTGGTGGATTTCATCTGGGCGCGGACCCTGCTCATGCAAGCGTAGGTCTGGAAGGTGTAGGCCCATCTCTCTGGCTTCTCATACACCATCTGCAGCACGTTACTACCATTCTTCTGGGACATGGTCAGCTCCTGGGGACAAAGAGGAGAAGGTGGGTTTAATACTGTGGCTAAGAGAGATACAGTACCATTAAGTGTACTGTATACCTGTGCACATCAAAGAATACCAACCACAGAAATACCACAGCAATACAGTTATAATCAAAGAGTTACGAATCAAAGAAAACGCCGCAGCCCGTCTGGTGTTCAACCTTCCCAAGTTCTCTCACGTCACCCCGCTCCTCCTATTTTCAATGACGGCCTAGGAACAGTGGGTTAACTGCCTGTTCAGGGGCAGAAGGACAGATTTGTACCTTGTCAGGGATTTTAACTTGCAACCTTTCGGTTACTAGTCCAACGCTCTAACCACTAGGCTACCCTGCCGCCCCATTTGCAGCCTCCGCTGGTGTGTGTGTGTGTGTGTGTGTGTGTGGTTGGTTAGGTGGTCCAATCTGACCACAGGATACGGAATGTGTTTCCAGTTTGGTCACTGCACACATAACTCATCATTCAAAACCTCTCTTCAATTTCGGCATGGGTGTGGTCAGTGTAAAAATTAAGTAGCAATTTCCAGTGGTGGATAAAGTACCCAATTGTCATACTTCAGTAAAAGTAAAGATACCTTAATAGAAAATGACTCAAGTCAAAGAGAAAGTCACCCAGTAAAATACTACTTGAGAAAAAGTCTAAAGTATTTGGTTTTAAACATAGTTAAGTATCAAAATTCTATGTAATTGCTAAAATATTATACTTTAAAACTATAAGTAAAAGTATAAATAATTTCAATTATATTATATTAAGCAAGCCAGATGGCACCATTTTCTAGTTTTTTAAATGTATTTACAGATAGGCAGTGGCACACTCCAACATCATTTACAAACGAAGCATGTGTGTTTAGTGAGTCAGCCAGATCAGAGGCAGTAGGGACGACCAGGGATGTTATCTTGATAAGTGCATGAATTTGACAATTTTTCTGTTCTGCTAAGCATTCAAAAGCAACAGTACTTTTGGGTGTCAGGGAAAATGTATGTAGTAAAAAGTACATAATTTTAATTAGGAATGCTGTAAAGTAAAAGTTGTCAAAAATATAAATAGTAAAGTACAGACACCCCAAAAAACTACTTCAGAAGTACTTTAAAGTATTTTTTACTTAAGTACTTTACACCACTGGCATTTCTCAATGAAAACATCCAAAGGTAGCGTGTCTGATTCTAATGGTGGTGGGAGAGTGTTGGGGATGGGCATAGTACTTATTCACCATGTGGTGTAACAATGTCAGAATACCTCTTGATATTACAGTGGACAAACCCAGCTGACTATGTAGAGGGACTGAAATAGTAGGACAGACATATTTGACATGATTGAACTGAAGATTGTGGTGGGGTGATGTATGTTGGGTGGGGCAGCCAGGGTGTAGTGGTGATCAGTAGTGGTGCCCTGCCCCGTCACCATACTCAGCTGTTCAGGGTGGGGGCCATCTTTCCCCTGGATGTCTATTCGAACAGACACTGACCAGTGCAGAGTGGGACAGATGGCAGCTGCTGTATTATTCTAAACACAGCACATACTGTACACACACACTAGACGAGGACAGTATGTACCGTATACAGGGGGATTTAGAATACCGTAAAAAAAAAAAAAAAAAATGAATAACAATAATTGGCTGTGGGGTTGCGTGCTATGCCAACGCTTAGAACTAACTATAAGTTCAAGTTGCACCGCCAATTCCTTGTTGCTAAAACTCAAATAGTTAGCCTAATTTCAGTTTGTGACAAAATAAGATAGTATAGTGTAGAGGAATCATTGTACCATCCAAACCGCTGTGAAATATACTTTCAATAACCAATAATATTGTTGTTTCAGCTGTTTGAAGCTGGTGTACAAACCAGAGAGTAAAAGATACAAAAACAAAACTTAAGAATGGGGAGTATAGAAATAGCGCACATAGAACATATCTACCGCTTCTTAGACTTGCTTTCAAGTAGAATACTAGGTCTATAACTCATATTTCTATGTGAATTTGGTAAGGTCACCCAAAAAGTTACATATTGCCACTTTAACTATCTACGATGTGACAAATAAATTATCTCCAGCTCAGGAATCCAGCTATGCACTTGGTTTGCTAACTTGCTAGATATGTGGCTAGCTTGCAAGATCACACTTCTAGGTTACTGCAGAGAATCTGCTCACGGTAAATAAATACATTTGGAAAGAAATAGCGCCCCTTGTATGCACTGCCGGTAATACTGTATACTCCCTTATGATACAGGAACGGTATGAAGGTATTAACATCTCGATACCCCCAACCCAAACACACACACTCACTCTCAATGCACACTGTCATACTAAGGGAAGGCATGAAACAGAGCTGTCTATCATGCCACAGAGCTATCACACACACAGAAAAATATGTATCGACACAAGATTTACATTTTAAATATCCGTACACCAGGGGTAGGCAACCCTGGTTCTGGAGTGACGCAGGCACTTAATTTTTTTATTTAATTGACAAAGGAAGACCAGAACTGTTCAATTTACTGTTGAACTGTTGAATCATTAAACTGATCAATGAGCCCAGTTGGTCAGGTGTGGTGCCTAGTTAGAACAATACCCTGCATTACCTGTGGCACTCCGTGAAGAGGTTTGCTTACCCCTGCCATACACCCTGACTAAATCCTTACTAGCAGCTGTCCCATTATGACAACATTCAGGGTTCCTCTCTGACTGGTTTCTCAGTTCATTCCTCCAGGGATTAATGTTATCTAGGTTACGTTCAAAATGGCACCCTATTCCCTAAATAGTACACTACTTACATGACTACAGCACTATGGGCCCTGGTCAAAAGTAGAGCATTACATAGGGAATAGGGTGCCATTTGGGACGCATCCCTAATCTAATTTCTGATCAATTCCTGGTGTTAGTAACTGGATAGAACTTTAAAACACTAGGGAGAGAGCGGATAAATAACACTCTCTTCCACTTATCTATAGGTCAGAAATATTCAGCCCTGATCCAGACATGTATGCATGAGACATGCAAGTAGTGGCCAATCTTACCATCTGAAGTTGAACTCTTTGCATGGGTTAGTATGTATACCGTCTCTGTGTGTGTTCATTAATCACAGGTCAAACTCATTTGAGGGATGGGTGAAAGTTCGGTCAGATAAGCATACTGTACCTCAAACTCGCTGTGTTGTGTTTGTACATTGCACCACCTGGCGATGGGTTCCGGCACTACTTCCCAGTCTTTGCTCTGCTCTTCCAGAAGGCGCACGAATGTAGATTTGCCCGCCGCTGCGGAAATGATACTGAAGTCAGTTTCCATTTCTCCGGCTGCTATACAATTTCAAGTTCAACCATATCAATATCTATTTACAATCTTTAAGGACATTTCAGTTAAAAATAACTACAGTATTGTGACTACATTTCTCACTAGAATAACACGGAAGCCTTGGTGCGTGACATTAAAATAAAATGACTATGACAATGTGTTTAATCTTTACTTATCCTGCGCATCAGCTAACGTTACATTATTTTATTTAATCAACGCTAGCGACAAGGCACGCTCTATAGTTAAACGTTTTAGTTACGAGTTAGCTAGGGACAGTATAGCAATTGTATTACTTTTAGCAATCCTACATCCAATTTGGTGACCAGATTAAACTAGCATTTACTTACCAATGTTGCCTTCTATTGAAATTCGTTTAGTCTTGTCCATAGTGTCGTTTAAGAGACTAGGACCTGCTCTCTTCGGCGGCGTGGGGGACATTTTTATTTGATGTTTTAGATATGTGGTCTATTTGTCATGAACTCTAAGGTTTCGTTTCAGCTTTCTGGACTGTATCTTCAATTCAGATGCAATTGGTTCAGATGGCGCGTTGTGGCTGAAACTGGCGGCAACAGCTTAGTCACACTGTAAGCAGCCTATCATGGGAGTTTCCTCAAGTCTGTGGTAGGAGGGAGATCGCCCCACCTACTATTTTACTGTTTGTTGCACCTCTGGTTATAACGATCCTATTCAACGAAGGTTTTATTTATTTATTTTACCAGGTAGGCTAGTTGAGAACAAGTTCTCATTTACAACTGCGACCTGGCCAAGATAAAGCATAGCAGTGTGAACAGACAGAGTTACACATGGAGTAAACAATTAACAAGTCAATAACACAGTTGAAAAAAATTGTCTATATACGTTGTGTGCAAAAGGCATGAGGTAGGCGAATAATTACAATTTTGCAGATTAACACTGGAGTGATAAATGATCAGATGGTCAAGTACAGGTAGAGATACTGGTGTGCAAAAGAGCAGAAAAGTAAATAAAAACTGTGGGGATGAGGTAGGTGAAAATGGGTGGGCTATTTACCAATAGACTATGTACAGCTGCAGCGATCAGTTAGCTGCTCAGATAGCAGATGTTTGAAGTTGGTGAGGGAGATAAGTCTCCAACTTCAGCGATTTTTGCAATTCGTTCCAGTCACAGGCAGCAGAGAACTTTTGGGATGATCAGTGAGATACACCTGCTGGAGCAGGTTGATCAATATGATTTGATCAACACGAGCCATAAACTACATGATACTATAGATCTACATTCTTCTCAAGACAATCGGTTAAGGCTACTTTATTTCCCACAAAATGTAGACAAAGAATCTGGTCAAAGAACACCTTTATTTCCATCATAAACAGCATTCAGTATTGTACAGTTCAGTAACTTTCATCACCCTTCATATTTACAACTCAGTCATCAGAATATACTCTTACAGCAAGGGGAATATACAGACAGGGGACCAAATTTTGCATGTGATGAACAAGCATTTTCTTGTTCTCAGAGAAGCAATGGCAGATGGCTTTGTTACTTTACCACCTTCTGATCAACACAATCATGTTCATTTTCTAAAGCTATGTCAAAATAACACATGATATAAGTAAGAAGGAAAATATGACATGGTGTAAAAGGGGGAAAAGAAACAACCTCTAAAAAGAGACCTAAACATTCTTTATAGACTTTCCAGCTACCAAAATATGATAAAGCAAAATCATGTCATTGTTGTATTTACAGTATGGATTTCATAGCAGAAGTTAGTTGCATCTCCATATCAAATCTTCGTGAAAAGATAGTATAAAATGGCATTTAAATATATTCCATTGTACTCATGTCTTACTGCATACTATAGTAGTAGGTCTATAGTTAAGTCCTATAACAGCAACATGTCTCAGTACCAATATCTATCACTTTAAAACACCACTACCTCTGAATAACACACAGAAAGAAAAGCATTTGCTCCCATCTGTATGAATGGAAAATAGTAAATTGTTTATACTTTGAAGAGTGGCATGACTATTATTGCATAGTAAACATTTTCATTTTGGATTCCATCCCTCTGCAGCACAGCAATACATTACTCAACAGAACTTACAAAAGGCATAGGAAATCACACTATTGAAAGAAGCATATGCTGACAGCACTGAATGTGCTGTTATAGTTTACTACGTGGCTCATCACTTTAGTAACATTATATGGGAAGATAATGCAACAGAGCCTAAATGACGTAGTTCAGTAGTTTCTAAAAGAGAAGAGACAGCATATTTGCCATAAAGGAAAAACATTCAGGCAAAGAGGTCAGGAAACTGTTCAAAGTGCTTCATGGCTGGTAAGACAAAGGGCAAGGGAACACCCCATCTTTGTTTACTAACTATGGTAGCCTGAGTACCAGTCTGTTTGTGCTATCATGCCAACTCTCGGTCACTGATTGTCATGCCGAACCTGTTTGACTTGACAATGACAGCAATGGAGAAGGCAAGAGCACAAACAGATCTGGGAGAAGGCTATAACTACAGTGCTCTTGGCCTCAAAGACAATATTTTACTTGTATACTGTATGTGGCCCATCAAATACAGCTTTTGCCATTACTGGTATTCTAACTGTTTAAACTACTGTAGTTGTATCTAGACCTGACTTGAAAACAGACCAAAAAAATGACCATATGTTGAGGCAAATTAAAACATGGACCCAAACCTCAGACTTACATTTCTCCATTCATATTAAAGATTCTCTTTTATAGCTACATAAAGTAACACTACAATGGGAATATCAGAAAGCCAGTGAGGGCAAATGTTCCCTTTGTAGCCACGAGAATGTTGTGCACTTCTTTTGTTGTTCTGTGGGAGAGTGAGTGTGAACTAGCCTCGTACTACCATCCTGAACTCGCAAGCTTACAGAAATATGTTTGCCTTCACTGACATATCTATGTACGCTCACAAGATGATGGTAGTACGAGGCTAAGCATGAACCATAAATCAGGCACTTCGAAATATCAACACTGATGGATTATACCAACTCTGTTTACAGTTTATCAATGGATGTTTGATGGGTTATATATCAACTCTTGTTTGGAGAGTTAGGTGAACTCTATTGGAGTTTTGGTTAGCCCACAAGCCATTTAATCCAGTCATCTTATTATACCAAGACTAGGCAATGGGGTCATTTCTTCAACCTAATGTAAGGAGTTTTGTTGCAGTTATCACCAATGTGACCAATACACTAAAATATTTGTACAATAATTATGTAGTCCTTTATTTCTTACATAGCCTCTATGTATGAAGTTGCCAACTATAGTGGTAGGTTTTGTAGAAGCATCTGATAAATATACACCAAATAGAGGACGCCAATAAATACCAGTGATTTCAGTTTTGGGGATCGGTCCAAATTAATGCAACCATAATGAGCACATACCAGCTCAGACAGTAGTATAGTACTCCCTCGTAGTCTAATCCCTTTGCCTATGACAGTGTAAGACTCTTCCTTACTTACCTGGCTTTCTTGCGAACATCTCCCCAAAGTTAGCGTATGCTGTATACACATAGCCAGTGCAGGGCAGGGTAGAAGGGACATCTGTGCAAAAATAATAGTAGACTACCATAGAGTTAAAAGGATAAGTCAGTCTGGGTTTATCTGGCCTTGGTGGTCAGTTTATCAATCAGCTCCTGGAGTGGAACCAGCTCTTTCCTGTCAATCAAGTTAAACTCCTGAAAGAGACAGAGGAAGACCTGGATTAAAGCAGGCGATTGCTACAGATTGGCAATGGATACATTGTAGATTGTAAAGCACTTTGAACATCTGGAAAAGTACTACATAAACCCAATCAAGTGTTACCATCTTTATGTCTCAGTCCTGCCGTAAAAAGGGTCATTGCCTCTAGTTCTTGGTCGCATACACTGAGGATAGCCTGGCTGCCACTGTTTGAGTCAACATCAAATGAGCTAGCTGAAGCAGATATCAAAAGACTGGAAACCAGGTATTTCCATCTTGAACTTTTAAATGTAGCCTTGCCAGAACTACACCATTACCAATAAGTGGTAGGCCTACTGCTGAAATAATAGCCTTGGGAACCAGACTACATTGATAGTGGGCTCCGGTCCAGTACCTGAACAAAGAAGATGAAGTGTTTGAAGGAGGTGTTGAGGTGGGCCTCCTCCTGCAGCTGCATCACAGAGTCAAAGTGTTGGTGGTAGATGTGGGCGTAGACCCTGAACAGGCGTTTCAGGATGGTCTTGGCCACAGACATAAAGTTTCGTCTGAACGGGACACCTTGAGTGCAAAGGTACAAAGTATATAGATTTATCAGGGTATAAAACAACTAAAGATAAATGGTGGTGTCGCTTCACTGGAAATGCAATAAGGACATGGTTATGGCGAAACATGATGGACATGAACTCATACCAATCTTAGATGGAAAGAGTGTCTCATCATCGAGCTGGTCCTGCACCCAGGTCATTAGGTAATCAATGTACTTGGGAGCTGAGCATTTGATCGGTTTCTTGATGTTGGTTCCATCTGCCCAATGATACTCATATCTACACACAAAAAAAGTTACATGAATGGCAATGTATTATTATGACATAGGCAGAAAGGCAAACAAGTCCACACACCCACACTTACTTAGGCCCAGCAGACATGACAGGACAGCTCTCTTCAGTGCAGAAGTCTGTTATGGTGCCATAAAGCATGTTGATCTGGTTGAAGAAATCTACAGCTGTGGACATAAAGAAATAACATGGACATGTGGCATTATGAGGAACATGTGAGCTGAGCTCCAGAGCATTTATATTCTCCAGACAACATTCATATAGAAGAAAATAAAAGTTAGTGTGGGATCTCAGATCTAGTGTATTGGCAGACATAGGGGACACAATAGCCCTCTCACACAATCATTCAGCCCTCCAGAGTCGCCTCTCCCGATAAGCAGACTAGTAGAAATTAAATCTTGCTCAGTGCCCCTGATTAGCTTGAGACGCCCATGCATCCCTCTCTCAAACACACATGACCTACGATGCACATTGAAGTCAGTAGAAGAGCAAAGTTCCACCTGTCAAACCATCATCGCCTACGAATACTGAGACATGAGAAATAGCAAATTGGACGTCCTTTTGCTAATCTCACAACAGAAACTCAGACAGCTTGTCCGCTGAATGATTGGGTTAGGTCATCAGTATGTGCCAGAGGAAGTGAGACATCCGCTGGATGAGTCATCCGTCTTGGTGGAAAACCAGAGACAGCAAAGAAAGCACCGCGAGGGGTGGACAATCTCTGTTTAACATTCAATGTAGTTTCTGGTCTGGAGTTTGTTAAAATTCTTCCCAGATACTAGGCCCAATTCTTCACTGGAAATTAACTCCTCAGCCTTGCAGACTGCTATTGAAAATGAGTAGAAACTTAGAAGGGGATCAAGATTTGACACTATGTTAGTGGTGTTAAGGGGATAGAGAAGTGGATGTGTTCCTTACTGTTAACTGCCACCCACTCGTTTAGGTCTTCCCCATCGGGTAGCATGACAGCCATGCGCAAGTTCCCACTGCCCAGTGTCGCCTCGGCATGTTTCAGCAGCTCATACTGATGAGATCCCTCCGGGATGTTCTTCTTGGGCTTGAAGGTCTTGGAAGACCGATTGCCACTGTGGGAGAAATTAGAATGGAAAGACAATGAACTGGACTAAGTGTGTGTTTCAAGTTATAAATGTCACATGCACAAAAGCACAGTGAAATGCCTTTCTTGCTAGCTCCAACCCCAACAATACAGTAGTCAATAACAAAGTAATACTAAAACTAACATGAGGTAGAACAAAAATATATAACACAATATAAAAAATAAGAACAAGCTCTAGTAAGCAAGCATTCTATATATAGGGTCAGTTCAAATACCATATTTACAATGTCTAGGGATACTGAATCGATAGAAGTAGAAATATATAGAGATAAGGTGACTAGGCATCAGGATATGATGTTTGTATGTGAGTGGGTGTGCATGTGTGTAAAGTCAGTATAAATGTATGTGCATATTATGTATGTACGAGCAAATGGATGAGTTGGTGTTTGTATGTGTTGGTGTGTCAGTGTGCAGCCCTGAGAGTTTTCATAGAGACTGCAGAATAAGAATAAAATACAAGGGTCAACTCAGATAGTCCGTGTAGCTATTTTGTTAGCTAACGTTACTTGTGTGTGTCAGGCAGGGAGATAAGGGAAGTGAAGTAGGGAGTGATACATACAGTAGGCTACTAATTCCTTTAAAATAAAGAAACGTATAAGAGCATAATATGTTGTTCAACAAACGCTGACCTCACACAGCCTCTGAAAAAATTGCAACGGCCAACGTACTCTTTGATAGTCAGCTAGTAACGTTAACAATTTGGTTAAAAATTGAACTTACTCCAGTAAGAAAAAGCACTGATTGCAAAACGTATATTTTCAGTCATAGAAAACTAGATAAGCTACGTAGTTAGCTAACAACTAAGGCCCATTTCCTTGCATGTACTGTATGTAACGTTAGTTCGCTGGTTACCGTGAGGATGCCACACATTTGCTAATTATTTAGAGACAGTCATAGCAAATTTAGTCAACTTTATAGCAATATATAATAATAGCTAGCTATTTGTTATAACGTTTGCTAGCTAGCTGAACTAGTTAGATATCGTGGCATTTAACAGTACAATTCAGCGTTCGGCTACAGACCTAGCTAAGTAGATAGCTAGCTAGGTAGTTAACCATCTATCCAACTAACTAACGTTACCGTACACTCCACATACACTTAGATAGCATTTCCATGTTGTAGTTAGCCTAGCTATATGTGTTAGCCAGCCGTGAAAATGTTATAGGCTGTTAATGTTAACACGTTAGCTTGAAAAGGCAGGCACATTGAACAAAATAATACGTGGGAGACGAATACTCACAATAGAAAGCTCATGTTTCTCTTCTTTATAACGTTAAAGTAAAGCCTTCGTAAGACCGCGGTGTAGAGAGAGTGAAGTCAAAACAAATGCTTCCAGTGCAGTGTCAGGCTTGTCAAACTGGTCCAAATTACGGACTGTTTAAGCGGACCCTGAACTAAAACTTCGTCCTACGACTAAAATGTAGCTTTGTATCAGCGAGTTCTGCAACATCTAGCTACCTAACCAAGCTATAAAGTCGACAGCCCAAAACGTTTGCTTATCTGGATGACTGACTAGCATTACTATGAGATCTGCTAAACTGCACAGCACATTTGATTACAGCAAACTTCAACGATCCCTACTTGGAAATTAATTCTCGCGATAGAATCCTATTCACGTTTCATAGTACTTTACTGTCACCAGCAGAGAGCAGTGTGGAATCGTTTTTCTCTGGACATGATGGCGCCAACAGACACAGTTGCTCTGTTTTTTTGCCATATACTTTGCAGTATTTCATTTTTTGTACTTTTTACCCTCAATTGGTAGTTACAGTCTAATCCCAATGTATCGGAGGAAACACGACTGAAGTCATCATGCATGCGCCCAACCCGCCATAAGGAGTCACTAGCGCGATGGGACAAGGATATCCCGGCTGGCCAAACCCTCCCCTAACCCAGACGACGCCTGGTCAATTGTGCACCGATTGTGCTGGTCGCAAACCCAGGTCTGTAGTGAAGCCTCAAGCACTGCGATGCATTGCCTTAGACCGCTGCGCCACTCAGGAGGCGGTACAATTTTTTCTTGTTCTATACTTTTTTCTGTCATCGACATGAGGACCTTTTGAATGTTGCGTGCACACACCACTCGGATCAACCAATCTGCTCTTTGCAGCTGTTCTGAAACCAAGAAATCCCGGACTCCCTCATATTGTTAAGAGAAGCCGGATATATTGTCCCTGTCCATTCAGCCAGCAGGGTGTTCCATCCATCGCACAGGAAGAAAGAACTCCCCGGGAGTTAAGCTAGTGGCTGTAGGTAGCCTAGTGGTTAAGAGCATTAGGCCAGTAACTGAAAGGTTGCTGGTTTGAGTCCCCAAGCTGACTAGATGAAAATCTGTTTCTGTTCCCTTGAGCAAGGTACTCTGGATAAGAGTGTGTACTCTGGGGGAAGGGTTTGTTTCATGATTAACAAAACATGGTGTGATAACATACATGAACTCAGGTCCTTTTGTTCTGGAATTCCTCACCATCAAATGCCCGACCGCATTACCTCCAGAGAGAATTTTCTTCAGTCATCATCACTGCAGTGTATATCTCCCCAAAGCCGACACCACGACATCGCTCAAGGTACTACACTGGACTATGTGCAAACTGGAAACCGCATATTCTGAGGCCACATTTATTGTAGCTGGGGACTTTAATAAAGGAAATCGGAGGAAAACTCTACCAAAATTCTATCAACACATTTCCTGTGCTGCATGCACATCAATAACTCTGGATCATTGCTACTCTCCCTTCCCGGAACGGCTACAATGCCCTCCCCTGCCCTCCCTTTGGCAAGTCAGATCACACTTCAATTCTGCTCCTCCCCACCTATAGGCAGAAAATTAAGAAGGAAGCTCTTGTGGTAAGGACTGTTCAATGTTAGTCTGACCAATCAGAATATAAGCTTCAAGATTGTTTTGATCACACAGACTCTGAAATGTTCCGTGCCGCCTCTGAGAAAAGTGTCGACGTTTACACTGACTCAGTGACTGGGTTCATCGGGAAGTACATAGAGGATGTTGTTCCTACTGTGATGGTAAGAACTTATCCAAACCCCAAAAACGTGGATAGATCGCAGCATTCGCAACCACCGCATTTAACCATGGCAAGGCGACTGGGAACATGGACATGTACAAACTGACCAGGTATGACCTCCGTAAGGCAATCACAGGCAAAACGACAGTACAAGGTGGAGTCACAATTCAACGGCTCAGACACGAGACGCACACTAAATAAAAATATAAAAGCAACATGCAACAATTTCAGTTCATATAAAGACATCAGTCAATTGAAATCAATGCATTAGGCCCTAATCTATGGATTTCACATAGGCCCACCCACTTGGGAGCCAGATCCACCCATTGGGGAGCCAGGCCTAGCCAATCAGAATTAGTTCTTCCCCCACAAAACGTGTTTATTACAGACAGAAATACTCCTCAGCAACCCCACCCCCTTCCTCAGACGATCCCATAGGTGAAGAAGTCGGATGTGGAGGTACTGGGCTGGTGTGGTTAAACGTGATCATTGGTTGTGAGGCCAGTTGGATGTACTTCATATTCTCTAAAAATAAATCGGAGGCGGCTTATGGTAGAGAAATTAACGTGCAATTCTCCTGCAACAGTTCTGGTGGACATGCCTGCAATCAGCATGGCAATTGCATGTTCCCTCTAAACTTGAGACATCTGTGGTATTGTGTTGTGTGACAAAACTGCACATTTTAGTGTTGCCTTATATTGTCCTCAGCACAAGGTGCACCTGTGTAAAGATCATGCTGTTTAATCAGCTTCTTGATATACCACACCTGTCCGGTGGATGAATTATATTGGCAAAAGAGAAATGCTCACTAACAGGGATGTAAACATTTTAGAGAAATAAGCTTTTTGTGCAGATGGAATGTTTCTGGGAACTTTTATTTCAGCACATGAAAAATGGGACCAGCACTTACTTGTTGCGTTTATATTTTTGTTCAGTTTATGTGGCAGGGAACCCAGACAATCACAGATGATAAATTGAAAGTCAGTCACTTCGCGGACACCGAAGCCTCTCTCCCGGTCAAGCTAAACACCTTCTTTGCCTGCTTTGAGGAAAACAATATAGAACCGCCAACGCAGGCCTCCGCCGTTCACAAGAACAGTGTGCTCTCATTTTCCATGGCTGACCTGAGTAACCCTCAGGTAACCCTTGCAAGGCTGCCGGCCCAGACAGCATCCCAAGCCACATCCTCAGAGCATGTGCAGACCAGCTGGCTGGAGTGTTTACAGACATATTCAATCTCTACATATCCCAGTCTGTTATCCCCACTTACTTCAAGATGTCCACCATTGTTCGTGTAACTAGGAAAACAAAGGTAACTGAACTAAATGACGATTGCCCGTAGCACTAACTTCTGTCATAAGTGTTTGAGAGGCAAGTTAAGGACCATGACACCTCCATCTTGATGTCTCAAGTTTAGAGGGAGCATGCAATTGCCATGCTGATTGCAGGCACTACAATTTGCCAATCTGGTCTCAGAGCATTTGGTATTGTTCTGTAAGTAAATCCGAAATATTCCATTTAGTATGATATGTTACGTTTTGTATGGTACGTTTTAATTTCTGTATGACCATCACCAATTTCATATGATATGTTTCGAATTACAATTTGTTTTATATGTTATGAAATTTCAAAATGTACAATATGTTATGAATTTGAAAATATACAATATGTTACGAATTTGCGGGACATATGATACATTGCTATTTTGCAAAACGTATGATATGTTACGAATTCTAACTAGGTGGCTAACTCTAGCTAGGCTAGGGGTTAGGGTTAAGATTAGGAGTTAGGTTAACGGGTTAAGGTTAGGGGAAGGGGAAGCTAACATGTTAAGTAGTTGTAAAGTAGCTAAAAAATAGTTGAAAAGTTACTAAAATGCTATAGTTGTCCATGATGAGATTCGAACTCGCTTACCCATCCAACCACCCTACTTTGATTTTTACCTTAAGTAACAATCTCTCTTATGTAACCATTCGAAATGTAACATATCATACTAAATGGAGTAACTCAGCTTCATGTACAGAATAATACGAAATGCTCTGAGACCAGGTTGAATTTGTATATCGCCCCATCTGATCCACGGACGATGCAATCGCCATTGCACTGCACGCTGCCCTATCCTACCTGAACAAGGAATACCTACTGTATGTAAGAATGCTGTTTATCGAGTACAGCTCAGCCTTCAATCCCATAATGCCCTCCAAGCTCATCACTAAGCTCAGGGCACTGGGTCTGTATCCGTCCCTGCGCAACTGGGTACTTGACTTCCTGACGGGCTGACCCCAAGGGGTGAAGGTAGGCAACAACACATCCACAACGCTGATCCTCAACATGGGGGACCCACAGGGGTGCGTGCACAGCCCCCTCCAGTACTCCTTGTTCTCCCATGACTTTGTGGCCAAGCAGGTCTTCAACTCAATCATCCAATTTGCTGATGACACAACAGTGGTATGCCTGATTACCAACAACGACGAGGCAGCCTACAGGGAGGAGGTGAGAGCCCTGGTGGAGTGGTGCCAGGAAAAAACCTCTCCATCAAGGCCAACTAAACGAAGGAGCTGATCGTAGACAACAGGAGACAGCAGAGAGAGCATGCCCCCATCCACATTGATGGGGCTACAGTGGAGAGAGTCAAAAAGCGATGACTTGCAGGGATTTTTAGTCTTGCATGATGTCTACTTTGATGCCAATTAGCATTTTTAAATCTGTGAGTAAATAGAGCCGAATATATTTATAAAAGTCACTTTGTCCGAGAGAGATTTACATGGTTATCAAAATATCATGCCGATGTAAGTCTACACGAAACACAGCTCTTATTTTAAGTGTTTCTAAAATTCCCTATGGGGAAAATGAATGGTGGAAAAACCATTGGAACCATTTCCCTGTTTGATCGGTAGGTTTTATGGGTATTATGACACCTCCAATGTGGGGCTCTATAAGGGATCATAGCTATCACCTGGATTCACATGGGCTGCATTCCAAACACTTAAAAGACACCCTATCCCCTTTTTAAATGGACCCTTGCCCGGAAATTCGTCACTCGTTCATCCCGTGATGATTGTGTTTTCAGCCACCGGTAGCTTGTGGTGCTTTATATGCGCTACAGTAAATTATGATTGCATGTCTAATTATACTAACTATATAATTATTAATAGATGCCTACTGTATGATAGCTAGCAAATTAATTAGCTAACTAACGTTAGCCTGCCTAGCTACTTCTGAAGAAGGAAAATGTTTTCCTTCTACAATTTCCAAAAGCTAACTCAACAAAAACATAATTACTTTAAGGAGACGTGTTTGTGCATTAGTAACACCATTTTTTACTTTTTACATTTTTTTTAAAACTTCCACTTGTATGTTGACTCCACATTGATGTACAATCATTGCGTATTGAGTTATGGGGCGTTTCAGGCCCCGAAGTGAACATAATTGTACACTCGCAAACTCCATTAAAAACGAGGGCTGAGGGGCTTACGCTGCAAACGTCCCTTGCTTGGCTAATCATTTGGACCGACGACAGATATGGCCGCGGGGATTCCCCCAAGGGTATAGGGCTGAGGGTTTAGGGCCGAGGGCTGTCTACTTTGAGTTTGAAACGCAGCCCTGGTCAGTCTATGTCATGGAAAGAGCAGGTGTTTATAAAGTTCTATATACTCAGTATAGATGTTATCGCAGTGCAGCGAAACGCTTGTGTTTCTAGCTCTAAGAGTGCAGTAATACCTAGCAATATAAAATTATACACACATAATCCAAAAAGTTAAAAGAAAGACATTAAGAAATAACAGAACAAACAATGTCAGAGTATAGAATATAAATATATATATACATATATATTGTATTATTTTATTATTTTATAAATTTATATATATATACAGTACCAGTAAAACATTTGGACACACCTACTCATTCAAGGGTTTTTCTTTGTTTTTAATATTTTCTACATTGTAAAATAGTAGTGAAGACATCAAAACGATGAAATAACACATATAGAATCATGTAGTAACCAAAAATGTGTTAAACAAATCCAAATATATTTTATATTTGAGATACTTCAAATTAGCCACCCTTTGCCTTGATGACAGCTTTGCACACTTAAGCATTTCGGGGCACCTGCGAAAACATCTGCAAATCCATGTACGCGACCAATAAACTCTGATTTGATCAAATTTTCAGTGACACTTCTTTAACATGTCCATCATCCTAATCATAACCATGATGACATCACAGATAGAACAAAGAGCCAGATGCTTCAAATACGGTGAGGAGAGGAAGCCCAGTGGCCGGCAGTGGCGAGTATGAAGCGAGATGGGACTGCGAGATGGGACTGGGCCGACATTCTTCTGATGTTTTCATCAAAGAAAAACCTGATCTCAATACATTTTTCTGTTCCCAAAACTAAAATCTGTTGCGATCAGAGTACACTAAGTTTTGTAGATGTGACCCTTTGCCAAAGTTTTAAAAAATTGCGTTGTTTAGAAGGAGTGCAATGGCAAATTGTCTTATTGCACATGCGTACGTCATAGAGAAGGTATTCCCTAATGGAAATGTGCAAATACATGCAAACCGATTGGTATCACCTCGTTAACTTTTAAAATGTATTTGCAATTATTGTGACATAAACACAATGTTGTTTTCATCTGACTGTCAAACAATCACTTCAAAGGGCTCCTTTACTATGCTACCTGCACAAGTTCATCCACTCGAAACATATAAGCCACTCTAAACATATGTAGTGATGTAGTGCCCCCATGAGTGATGCTACGTCAATCATGGGTGCACTACGTCACCGCCAAGTCTCAGGGTAGACCTCTAAATTCTAGCCCTTTGGGTGCTGCCATTGAGTTACATTCGAAGTGCCCATCCAAGAAGGCTGGCTCAAGGTCATTGGCCACAGATAAAATTATGCCAAATCACGTTATATGTACAGTAGCTTTGATTGGACTGATCATCATACTTTCAAAATCTCAGCAAGCAGTCATCATCATGAATCAAGTCGACAAAATACTGGGAAATCCTTTTTAATACTTGTCATATGAAGAGAAATAATGAAGAGAAATTATAGATAAAATGTATTGGTGTTCATCGACCATTGGACATAAGCATTACACAACAAGCAGGAAATCACAAATTCAACTATGAGTGGTTTGGAAGGAATCAGTGATAGTGGCTGTGTGGTCCCAAATCAGGGATTAAGGGGCTCTTTTTCAAGTTAAAAATGATAAACATTCAATATTGGCCATGCTGTCAATGAAGCATGATTTGTGCAGCGCATAAAAACAACTGTTAACTCAGAACTGCGAAAACTTGACTTCAGTGAGTTCAAGACACCTGGGAAGTTGGGAATAAACGAGGTCCGACTAGGAAAATACGTTTTGAACGGTCATCCAACTCGGAATTGTAAATCCGGCCTCTTTCTAAAGCTAAGACCTGAAGATCAATGACGTCATAATGATTCAACATTGCTTTTTTCAGAGTTCCCAGTTGTTTTGAAAGCACCATAAATCCAAAGAATGCCAGACTTTGATGACAAAATTTACACACGAAGGACCACCGCACCATCTTCCTGTTCAAGTCAGCACAGCATAACAAGGTCAGTCCAAAAATGTATTGTATGCTGCTGCATAAATTATGTAATATGCCAGGGGGATATGTATACTGTAGCAAAGAAAGTAATACTAAGTGTATGTTGTGTAGTAAGATGTTAGTAACCCATGTGCCTCCCCCTGATAATTTGGTCTATTTACCCCTCTTAATTTTGCCTACTGTTCTGACTTGGTGGTGCACACATAGCCTATAACCTGTTTTAGAGAAATGTAATCATTGAATTTTGTAAGAGTTTTCATTGTCTGCTTATATGCCCCTTTATTTATCCTACGGTTCTGACTTGATGTACAGGGAGAACACTGTAAGAACGGCCCATGTTCTGAATTCTGTCACGGTACATTTCAAAAGTGGTGAACAAATACTTATATTGACTACGGCTGTCCTAGCTCACTCATTAATGTCTTAATCGAAATTTCGGATTGCCTCTTATCCGCTTGTCGTCCCCTTATGCCATAGTTTGTATATCTCAATTGTCATTAGAAACCACATTTGTTTAGCAAGTCAGCTATATCTGCTATGTTTTTTAAAAGGCAGTAAATGAGGCTGAATGAAGTGTTTCGCTGCCAGACAAGGCTCCGCTGATAGCCAGGTGTAGCAGTGGTAAGGTGTTGGGGCAGCTTTATTTAGGCCCTAACAGTTTTTGGTGACCGTTATAGTGCAATGAATGTGTTGTTTAGTGTTGTGTTGTGTAGTGGCTTTGCTGGCATGCATTCCACTTTTAGTATGTTTTACCCCACCAAGATCAGGGCAAGGATCAGGGCAGTCAAGCAGGTCTACTATGTGGAGGCAGTGAGATGAGGAAGATATGGTAGTGGATGCCTCGAAGTCTGCTGAGAATGTAGTTCAGCAGCTGAGAGATCCTGAAACTCTGATTGTGAAGGTAGATTTAGTTGTGCAGGTGATAAACTGTACTGGCCAAACTAACAAGAAGTCAGAGAAACTGAACATTATTGTATATGTGTCTAAAAGGTACTTGGATCTACACGACCAAGGCATTGCAGGAAATTCTGTCTGAAGATTCCCCCCCTCCCTGGCCCCTGAGCCTGTGTAGGGATGTGATTTGTATTGGACTGTGACTGTGACTGTGACTGAAAGAGTGGGATGGGGTTTGATGTAACATATACTACATGACCAAAAGTATGTGGATACCTGCTCATCAAACATCTCATTCCAAAATCATGGGCATTAATATGGAGTTGGTCTCCCCTTTGCTGCTATAACAGCCTCCACTCTTCTGGGAAGGCTTTCCACTGTTGATTGCTGCGGGGACTTGCTTCCATTCAGCCACTAGAGCATTAGTGTGGTCGGGCGCTGATGTTGGGCGATTAGGCCTGGCTCGCAGTCGGCGTTCCAATTAATCCCAAAGGTGTTCGATGGGGTTAAGGTCAGGGCTCTGTGCAGGCCAGTCAAGTCCTTCCATACCGATCTCGACAAACCATTTCTGTATGGACCTTGCTTTGTGCACGGGGCATTGTCATGCTGAAACAGGAAAGGGCCTTCCCCAAACTATTGCCACAAAGTTGGAAGCACATAATTGTCTAGAATGTCATTGTATGCTTTAGCACTAAGATATCCCTTCACTGGAACTAAGGGGCCCAGCCCAAACCATGAAAAACAGCCCCGGACCATTAGTCCTCCTCCACCAAACTTTACAGTTGCCACTATGCATTGGGGCAGGTAGTGTTCTCCTGGCAACTGCCAAACCAAGATTTGTCTGTCGGACTGCCAGATGTTGAAGCGTGATTCATCACTCCAGAGAACACCTTTCCACTGATCCAGAGTTCGATGTCTGAGCTCTACATCACACCAGCCAATGCTTGATATTGCGCATTGTGATCTTAAGCTTGTGTGCGGCTGCTCGGCCATCGAAACCCATGAACAGTTATTTTGCTGACGTTGCTTCCCGAGTCCGTTTGTAACTTGGTAGTGAGTGTTGCAACTAAGGACAGACCATTTTTACAATTATTTGGGGGTTTTGTGATGTAGTTTTCCACCTTTTCTGCAATTTTTTTGTTGTTGTTGTTGTTGTAGTACAATAGGTGGCGACATGCACATTAAATGTATGCGAACACAGGAGAAGAAGAAGGAACTGAGTGGGAAAGAGTGGAATAGAGTGGAATGAAAATGACGAGCACTAGGACCTTGCAGACGTCACAGCACAGTTGGGTCTTGTAAATGCGCCATGAATCTGTATGAGTAGCTTGTAAAAACGGAATGTCTCTGTGCTGACAGGCCCAAGTCTAAACGTTATAAATTCAACACAGTAGCATTTGAGGAAGAAAGACTACGATATATCGGGTAGGTGACACAGTAATATATGCAATTTACACTGCTTAGAAAATCTAATGGCGTCTCTTCAACTGGAAAGAGGAAAACGTTCATTTACAGTGTGTGTTGACAATTGCATTATCCGTTTCATCTCATTGCAGCAAACCAAGATGGAGTGCGAGTGGAAACCAGATGAGCAAGGACTTCAGCAAATTCTACAGCTTTTGAAAGAGTCCCAGTCTCCCGATACGTCCACTCAAAGATCCGTCCAGCAAGTATCCTTTGCTCTCGGCTAAATGTAAAAGTGGTAGATTTGCGGTGTTTCTGTGGTAGCTTTTCGGTTAGCTTGGCTAACATTACACGCGGGCAGGGCTCGCACTACAATATAGTTAGCCAGCTAGCTACTTACTGTACAATGTCACAAATATGACCACAGTAAATTTTCTATTGAATCAGTCACAGTATGATGGAAATGTCATAAGTGACAGCTGTTGCATGACACCACAATCTTTACCTAATCCATAAATAATTTCAAAACAAATGTATTCCCTATGACAGTTTCGTATAATCTAAAATCCTTTGATTTCTTAGTAGTGTTGTTGAAATAATGTAATGTTAGCGGGTACAGTGTAACTAGCTTGCTGGGGATGTTGCTGACCCTTGGGGGCTTAAATGCCACAAAGAAACTGCAAGCCCTGTGTTTAGAGAGTCACCCAAGCCCTCTTTCGGCCCCAGTCTGATTTCCATCTCTCCCGTTATACAATGTGATGTTAAAAAGAATGCTCAAAACAACGTTGTCATTTTGTTGTCTTGACATCTTGTTGAACCTGAGTGTAGGAAGGTGACTTTGTAGCCAGCCACAAGCGCTTGTAATGGGATAATAAATCCGATCCTCATTGTCACATTGTCATCAACACAGGTGTTACAGTATCAAGGCACAATCAAATCATGAATGTTGGTGTGCATTGAAGACCTTGTTCGTTGTTGATGTTATGTTATAACGTCTTTATATTCGACCTACCATGTGTAGTGTTTGAGTGATGCAATATTGTCCATGTATGTCATACAGATTATAGTTCCGTCTGTCTGGTCAAGGCTTAGCACCACTAGTCAATGTTGTTGAAATGCCAAGTGCTTCTATTTGGATATGTGCACAAACTGCACAGCATCAGCCTGTTGGGCACCCTATGATAACTGTGACTGATTTCTGATAATCACTTATTCATGGTGTCCATTGATGGTCTCTAAAAAAACAACATTTTAATAAAAAGCATGATCGGGCGCACACCCCCAAAAAGTTGGGAGAGGTGCTGACTAACGGCGAGTAAACTGTATGCTATAAGAATAGAGTCGCACACTCTGTGTACAAGCTCCCAGTAATTAATTGGGTAAACCAGCAACGTTTCGGCATCACTGTGCCGTCTTCAAGTGTTTGCAGGCCGTTTAACACTTATGGCTGGTCAACATCGACCTTTACAAACAAATTGTTCTTGTGAATACAGCACACACACACAGCATATCTACTTCTATGGTTTTGCACCCAATGTAGAATTGCACCTTAACCAATGTCCTCTTCAGAGATTGGAACAGCTCAACCAATACCCAGACTTCAACAACTACTTGATATTCGTGCTAACGAAGTTGAAATCAGAAGGTAGGACATTTACCCCTCCACTCTCATTCTCCATGTCATATTTACACCAATGCCCTGAAGCTATGTTTAATTTCAATGCATATTAATACACAACGCTACTGCAGCTTACAGTATGGCCACTGGCAGGCAGACAAACTAATCTCGTCCACTAGCCAGTTCTCTCTGGGGGTGAGATTACACACAGGCTGACTTTCTGATCATCTAGTGACAGGGGCAACGTGACTGTCTGTTCTAGGAGTGGAGAACCCTGGCGACGAACCCCACGGCTGGTGTCTTCTGTCTTGTCACTGATGATATGGCACCACACCGCACCACTAGAATATGGGTCACTCTAATTTTAAAGTCTTATGCCTGGCGGTCCGCCACTCAAATCCTGACCTGCCTGACAGCCTGTTACTGTACACTAGAAGTAGATGACCCAATGGTTTGAGCTGATGAGCCATTGCCTTTTAGGATGGCATTTGTTACACTGCTCTGGGTCAAGAGAGGAGCAGCGGAAATCGAATTTGAGTGTAATTCCGGAGACACCTGAAACCCCACCTCTTTAAGGAATACCTAGGATAGGATAAGTAATCCTTCTCACCCCCCCCCCCTTTAAGATTTAGATGCACTATTGTAAAGTGACTGTTCTACTGGATGTCATAAGGTGAATGCACCAATTTGTAAGTCGCTCTGGATAAGAGCGTCTGCTAAATGACTTAAATGTAAATGTAAATGTAATTTCAATCAGAACAGAGGGAGACATTGGATCAGACAACCATGCCCATGAAGGAGAATTATCAGAGAGTAAGATATCACTGGGGTGATGGGTAATTCCCATAGTTTCCTTCAGGCTAAACAATCTCTCACTACCTAACACAATAATTTGCTGATTTGACTTTTGACCAAATGGAAACACTGAGTACCTTTAAATGTACAGTAATTATTATACCGATTATGACACTAGGCAGATTATGAAATAGTCATGTAAACACCTTCTTCTGCTTATCATAATCGGCGTAAGGTCAAAATCAAAGTAAGCATACGCTGATTAAAACACCCGATTTTCTGCGCTATCTTTCACAGTTCCAGCTGTGTATTTGATCTGTGCATGTGCTAGAAGCAGCCAAACGAGCCTCCCTCCTTTAGCGCCAGTGAAGTGAGTCTGGAACAGCTGAATGAATGCGTACTTATCACATACAAACGTTATATGACCGTGGTCAAAATCAAATATGCTTCCCAAAAATAACGTTGTTGTAGAAAATTCACTTTGATTGGTGACTTTCTGCATTTATCAGAGTGCCATCAGGTAGTCTGATTTCAGATGGGTACATGTAAACAGGATTATTAGGGAAATAATTATTCTTGCAAAGCATGCAAAATGTTTTATTCAGATTATTATATTAATCTGTCTGTCCACAATAATTATGTTATTGTGTGCATGTAACCGTACTCAATGACACTGAGGCCATGACTTTGATTGTAGGCCTGGCATTACACAGCTGATTGCAAATCATCAAAGCTTGATGATGAGTTGGTTATTTGAATCAGCAGTGTAGTGCTAAGGAAAAAAACTAAACGTGCGCCCGGGGGGCCCAGGACCGAGTTTGGGAAACTCTGAAATAGAGCAATGTTTTGTAAGGGGAATGTTTAAGTTTTCTTCAGCTTTGATTCAAAGTCAGTGAAAGCAATAATTTGCCATTGTCTGATTTGCTGTTGCTCTCCAGCTTTGCTAATGCCTTCTCAGCCTTCTGCTATGAGGTCACACTCCTACTTTTTCCTTAGCATCAACAGGAATCTAGCTACATGCTTCTCTTATTTTGGTTTAGCTGGCTGAGTGCCTCGTACTGGGTAGAGGGTATGGGAGTTTGTATGTTTTGGTTTTCTAGTAGTGTTGCAATATGACACATGATACAGCAACCCCTTTCACACTTTAGTAGTATAACCTGTTTGTCTGTAATGTACTTAATAGTGTATTCAAGTAGAGGTCTGTGCAAGACTGATTTCTTCATCCCGCTCCCGCCTGCAACTGCAGCTTTTCATACTGCACCTTGCCTGCACTTTCAGTCCGATTCCAACCCACTCTACCGCAGTCTCGCAATGTTTATTTTAGGCGTATGTGACCCAGCTCACTTGCCAGCCATGGTCCCAGAAATGTTGCACCCTATAGGCAATATGAAATGCGCAGAAATAACTTAAGAAATAGGTTAAATGATCAGAGATTCTCACGTGCCCATTTCATATTAGGCTATATCAGCCAATATGTTAGATGTAGTTTGAAGAGAGCAGAGTTGGAGAGATTTTCTCTTGAGCTATTTTTAGAGCCTATCTTATAGGAGTGGGAAGATTTTCAGACGGAGAAATATTAGGTGATCAATATTTATTTCTAGGCAATGTAAACTATAACCTAATCATATTTCAGAAGTACATTTTCTTGGAAAGGTAACTGCCCCATGCTTCTCTGCCCATGCATAGGCTATAGCCTACTCTATTAAATTGAGACCACACACCCACCTGATCTCGCAGGTATGACTACTGAACATAAAGCAGCAAGAATCATAATGACCTGCATCAGAATGATCTGTGTCATCCTGCGGGCCCTCTATTCAAGCTCCCCTCTATTTATACGCTATTCAAAAACATGTAGAAGGTAGGCCAAGTTGTGGTAGATAATTCTATTAAAACTCAATTTTGGAGACATTGGAATTCGGTGTGAATTGGGAAAACTCTTCATTGGATGTTTAGGCGTAATTCAGTTATGCATTTCAGCTTAGAGCAATCATTTACTTAATTTAAATGGAATTGATCCCTAAAATCTATCACCCATTTCTCATTTTACCCCCCCAATCTCACGCTCTCTCCAGATGAGGCGACCCGCTCTCTTAGTGGTCTGATCCTAAAGAACAATGTGAAGGCCCACTACCAGAACTTCCCCAATGGAGTGTCTGACTTCATTAAGAGCGAGTGTCTACAGAACATTGGAGACTCCTCGCCCCTCATCCGGGCCACCGCGGGTAAGTGAAGTAGCCTGCATTTGTAACAGAGTATGTTGTCTTCATTGAATTACAGTGCACTCCTCTTCTAGTGATCACATCCGCGCTGGATAGTTTGATCATGATAACCACATTCAGTAAGCAGAGTGTACTGTATATCTTGTTGAATAAGCCATACGGGGTCAGGTGTAGCATGGTTCCAGATCTGTTTGTGCTGTATCCTACTAGTGTATATGTTTGGCATGACAATAGGAGTGGGCAACACAGCAGAAACAGATCTCTTTGTGCTGTATCCTACTAGTGTATATGTTTGGCATGACAATAGGAGTGGGCAACACAGCAGAAACAGATCTGTTTGTGCTGTATCCTACTAGTGTATATGTTTGGCATGACAATAGGAGTGGGCAACACAGCAGAAACAGATCTGTTTGTGCTGTATCCTACTAGTGTATATGTTTGGCATGACAATAGGAGTGGGCAACACAGCAGAAACAGATCTCTTTGTGCTGTATCCTACTAGTGTATATGTTTGGCATGACAATAGGAGTGGGCAACACAGCAGAAACAGATCTCTTTGTGCTGTATCCTACTAGTGTATATGTTTGGCATGACAATAGGAGTGGGCAACACAGCAGAAACAGATCTCTTTGTGCTGTATCCTACTAGTGTATATGTTTGGCATGACAATAGGAGTGGGCAACACAGCAGAAACAGATCTCTAGTGTATATGTTTTTGTGCTGTATCCTACTAGTGTATATGTTTGTTTGGGCAACACAGCAGAAACAGATCTGTTTGTGCTGACAATAGGAGTGGGCAACACAGCAGAAACAGATCTGTTTGTGCTGTATCCTACTAGTGTATATGTTTGGCATGACAATAGGAGTGGGCAACACAGCAGAAACAGATCTGTTTGTGCTGTATCCTACTAGTGTATATGTTTGGCATGACAATAGGAGTGGGCAACACAGCAGAAACAGATCTGTTTGTGCTGTATCCTACTAGTGTATATGTTTGGCATGACAATAGGAGTGGGCAACACAGCAGAAACAGATCTGTTTGTGCTGTATCCTACTAGTGTATATGTTTGGCATGACAATAGGAGTGGGCAACACAGCAGAAACAGATCTGTTTGTGCTGTATCCTACTAGTGTATATGTTTGGCATGACAATAGGAGTGGGCAACACAGCAGAAACAGATCTGTTTGTGCTGTATCCTACTAGTGTATATGTTTGGCATGACAATAGGATGACAATGGGCAACACAGCAGAAACAGATCTGTTTGTGCTGTATCCTACTAGTGTATATGTTTGGCATGACAATAGGAGTGGGCAACACAGCAGAGACAGATCTGTTTGTGCTGTATCCTACTAGTGTATATGTTTGGCATGACAATAGGAGTGGGCAACACAGCAGAAACAGATCTCTTTGTGCTGTATCCTACTAGTGTATATGTTTGGCATGACAATAGGAGTGGGCAACACAGCGGAAACAGATCTGTGATGAGGCTAGGTCAAGAGGCAGACCAAACTAGATCAAGACAATCTTGGTTGTTTAAATTCTACACTGTTTGCTCCTTCAATGCTGCATAACAAAATCCCTTTTTCACAAGCACTTAATAATGTATTGATATCATGTTTGTATGGCTTGCCCACCTTTGATCAGGTTAGTTGAACAGGAAATGAATTGCATTGCATTTTAATTGCATTAATTGCGTGTCAGTCATCTGTACCACAAGGAAAGCTGCTACAGTGGATTAGTTGAATTGCTGTCCATCAGGCTTTAGCGTGGGGTTCATTTTAAAACGTACCCTAGCATGACATATTCTGGTTATTTTTCTCCACCTTCGTAATTGACCTGAAACCTTGTTAGTCGTTCTCGCTAGTGTCTGGCTGCATGTTTTTTTCTGAAGCTTTTGATTGGCCAGCTGGCCTGTTGAGAGAGCCAATGGGGTTTGCATGGTGGCCTCCTTATCAGAGCCAGCAGGCAGCAGACGATGCCAGGGCTCTGTTGCCACAGTTACCAAACATCTGACAGGAACAAACAGGAATGTGTGAATCACATTTTATAAACTGACTCAGTACAGGATATTGGCTCTGTCAATCCTGATGATGACACATTGGACTTCATTGGAAAGCCTCAAACAGAGTGATGGTTTCCAAGCCAAGCTTGGAGTTTTGTTATAAGGAAGGATTGATTGGTTGTAGAATTGCTTCAAGGAGACCCGTCTCATCTCTCGCTCCTGTCCTAGGTATCCTCATCACCACCATTGCCTCCAAAGGGGAGCTGCAGAACTGGCCCGAGCTGTTGCCCAAACTCTGCCTCCTACTGGACTCTGAGGACTACAACACCTGTGAGGTGAGGAATTAGACAAGACTAGGACAGGAGCTGCTGCGTCTGAGCTCAGCTATACATCTATACTCTGTACAGCTATACTTTATACATCTATACTCTCTATCCCTCAAACGCAACTCTGGACCTCGAAGCCTGTTCCACTTCATTTTTAAATGGTTCCCTTATAATCAGGGACTGATTTAGACATTGGACACCAGGAGTGTGCAATTAATTATCAGGTAGAACAGAACCAGCAGGCTCCAGACCTTGTAGGATAAGCGTTGAGTATCCCTACTCTATATACAGCTATACTCTATATAGCTACAGTGCATTCGGAAAGTATTCAGGCCCCTTGACTTTTTCTTTTCCACATTTTGTTACGTTACAGCCTTATTCTAAAATTGAGAATTGTTTTTTCCCTTCCTCAATCTACACACAATACCCAATAATGACAAAGCAAAAACAGGTTTTTAGAAATATCACATTGACATAACCTTTCAGACACTTTACTCAGTACCTTGTTGAAGCACCTTTGGCATCGATTACAGCCTCGAGTCTTCTTGAGTATGACGCTACAAGCTTGGCACACCTGTGTTTGGGGAGTTTCTCCCATTCTTCTCTGCAGATCCTCTCAAGCTCTGTCAGGTTGGATGGGAAGAGTCGCTGCACAGCTATTTTAAGATCTCCAGAGATGTTCTATCGGGTTCTGGCTGGGCCACTCAAGGACATTGAGACCTGCGTTGTCTTGGCTGTGTAATTGGGGTCCTTGTCCTGTTGGAAGGTGAACCTTCGCCCCAGTCTGAGGTTCTGAGCGCTCTTGGAGCAGGTTTTCATCAAGGATCTCTCTGTACTTTGCTCCGTTCATCTTCCCCTTGCTGAAAAACATCTCCACAGCATGATGATGCTGCCACCACCATGCTTCACCATAGGGATATTGCCTGGTTTCTTCTAGACGTGACGTTTGGCATTCGGACCAAGGAGTTCTATCTTTGTTTCATCCGACCAGAGAATCTTGTTTCTGAGAGTCCTTAAGGTGCAAACTCCAAGCGGGTTGTCATGTGCCTTTTACTGAGGAGTGGCTTCTGTCTGGCAACTCTACCATAAAGGCCTGATTTGGTGGTGTGCTGCAGAGATGGTTGTCCTTCTGGAAGGTTCTCCCATCTCCACAGAGGAATTCTGGAGCTATGTCAGAGTAGCCATCAGGTTCTTGGTCACCTACATGACCAAGGCCCTTCTCACCCGATTGCTCAGTTTGGCCGGGCGGCCTCCTCTAGGAAGTCTTGGTGGTTCCAAACTTCTTCCATTTAAGAATGATGGAGGCCACTGTGTTCTTGGGGACCTTCAATGCTGTAGACATTTTTTGGTACCCTTCCCCAGATCTGTGCTTCGACACAATCCTGTCTCAGAGCTCTACGGACAATTCCTTCAACCTCCTGGCTTGGTTATTGCTCTGACATGCACTGTCAACTGTGGGACCTTATATAGACAGGTGTGTGCCTTTCCAAATCATGTCCAATCAATAGAATTTACCACAGATGTATTCCAAGTTGTTGAAACATCTAATGGATGATCAACAGAAACAGAATGCACCAGTTTAATTTCGAGTCTCATAGCAAAGGGTCTGAATGCTTATGTAAAAAAAAGTAATTTTTTATTTATTTTGAATACATTTACAAAAATGTCAAGCTATTTTCGCTTTAACATTATGGGGTATTGTGTTTAGATTGAGTATTCTTTTAAAAATATATATTTTAGAATAAGGATTTCCGTTAGCCGGTAAATGCCGGCTTTTGTCCCTCCCCCGAAAAATTAAAAGGTGATTTTAAACAAAATTATTCACAGGCAAATTGTCTGGGAGGAAGAAAAAATCCATTGCAAAATAAAGCTTTTTGATCGTTGATGGAAATTGCAATCGATCTGCTCCAACTTCAAAGGCTATTTCATAGGTTAATAAATGTGTGTGTGTTTCTCTTTTTACTCATGCAAAAGACGTGAGTTCTTCATTAGGGACCTTAGCTAAGTGGGCAAACTTGGCGAGGATTGTGTTGATTATTCCAGTTTCCAGCGTACCTGCCGAGAGGGGATTCTTTCTCCAAAACGTAAAGGATGCCTTAAGTTCGTCCTTGAGGAAAAAGTAAGGAGGCTGATTCGCATCGCAAGCTGCTTCAACGATTTGGACAGTTTTAACTTCCCAACAGCAGCGGCTCAGTTTGAGCAGGTCAAGGTTCAAGTAAATTAGCGGCAAATTATTGTGTTCGTCAGGCCCAATCCCAGCAGTTCTGCTGCCGCCCAAGGCAAGATCAACATACTTTTGTACATATAGTGTATGTCGACACCCTTTCAATTTATGTACTATATTTCTGCCCTGCTGGAGTTGCCCCGGTCAACTGTAAGTGCTGTTATTGTGAAGTTGCTCCTAGACGTTTCAACAACGGCTCAGTCACGAAGCGGTAGGCCACACAAGCTCACAGAACGGGGCCACCGAATGCTGAAGTGCGTACCGCTTAAAAATCGTCTTGTCCACGGTTGCAACACTCACTACCGAGTTCCAAACATGCCACTGGAAGCAACGTCAGCACAATAACTGTTCGTCAGGAGCTTCATGAAATCGGTTTCCATGGCAGCCGCACACAAGCCTACCATCACCATGCGCAATTCCAAGCATCGGCTGGAGTGGTGTAAAGCTTGCCACCATTGGACTCTGGAGCAGTGGAAATGCATTCTCTGGCGTGATGAATCACGCTTCACCATCTGGCAGTCCGACGAACTAATCTGCTTTTGGCTGATGCCAGGTAAACCCTACCTGCCTCAATGCATAGTGCCAACTGTAAAGTTTGGTGGAGGAGGAATAATGTTCTGGGACTGTTTTTCATGGTTTGGGCTAGGCCTCTTACTTCCAGTAAAGGGACATCTTAACCCTACAGCCTACAATGACATTGTAGACATGTCTGTGGTTTGTCGAGATCGATGTGGAAGAACTTGACTGGCCTGCACAGAGCCCTGACCTTAACCCCATCGAACACCTTTGGGATGAATTGGAACGCCGACTGCGAGCCAGGCCTAATCGCCAAACATCAGTGGCCGACCTCACTTGTGGCTGAATGGAAGCAAATCCCCACAGCAATGTTCCAACATCTAGTGGAAAGCCTTCTCAGAAGAGTGGAGACTGTTATAGCAGCAAAGGGGGGACCAACTTAATTTTAATGCCCATGATTTGGAAATTTGATGTTTGATGAGCAGGTGTCAAATATACTTTTGGTCATGTAGTGTATGATTAAAGATTTGGAATGGATTGGTACGGTAATGATGTGTATTGTGCGTTTCAGTTGAGCTTATTCAGTAGCACTTGGAAACAAAACATAATTGGCAACTATTCACTTCGGAGCGTTACAATGTTACCATCACCAGGCAGCAAACTGCCTATAGTAGGAAACAGAGTTATCAATAAGCCACCTATATCACACATGACACAACCCCATGATAGTTCAAATTACAATAAACATAACATATATTAACATCACCCAGTAGAACTGTGCTTTCATAAATGCATGGTGCAGGCCTAATTTCACAGGATCATTGTAAAATACGCTTTTTAGCAAGGAACCAGCCTTAACTCATTTCTTTTATTTACATATTAGTTATATAATTTCTTAATTTTTGGGCTGCCTAGAGTGTCCTCGTTCCTCTGCTGTGGTGCTGAATCACAGAGGGAATGTGGAGTGTGGCGGGCCTGCACGGTCATGGCTAGAAGGGATCCAGCTTTTGTTAAATTAACTGATGTAGCACTCCATCACTCTCCTTAGTAAAATAGCCCTTACACAGCCTGGAGGTGTCTTGGGTCATTGTCCTGTTGAAAAACAAATGACAGTCCCACTAAGCCAAAACCAGAATGCTGTGGTAGCCATGCTGGTTAAGTGTGCCTTGAATTCTAAATAAATCAGTGTCACCAGGAAAGCACCCCCACACTTCCTCCTCCATGCTATACGGTGAGAAATACACATGCGGAGATCATCCGTTCAGCCACACCGCGTCTCACAAAGACACGGCGGTTGGAACCAAAAATCTCCAATTTGGACTCCAGGCCAAAGGACACATTTCCACCGGTCTAATGTCCATTGCTCATGTTTAGTGGCCCAAGCAAGTCTCTTCTTATCTCTTCTTCGTGTCCTTTAGTAGTGGTTTCTTTGCAGCAATTTGCCCATGAAGGCCTTATTCATGCAGTCTCCGCTGAACAGTTGATGTTGATGTGTCTGTTACTTGAACTCTGGAGCATTTGTTTGGCCTGTAATTTCTGAGGGTGGTAACTCTAATGAACTAATAGTCTGCAGCAAAGGTAACTCTGGGTCTTCCATGCCTGTGGCAGTCCTCATGAGAGCCAGTTTCAACATATCGCTTGATGGTTTTTGCGACTGTACTTGAATAATTGTTTTAAGTTGTTGAAATTTTTTTGTATTTACTGATCTTCATGTCTTGAAGAAATGATTGACAATCGTTTCTCTTTGCTTATTTGAGCTTGCCATAATATGCACTTGGTCTTTTACCAAATAGGGCAATGTTCTGTATACCACTCCTACCTTGTCACAACCCAAGTGATTTACTCAAATCCATTAAGAAGGAAATAAATTCTACAAATTCACTTTTAAGAAGGCACACCTGTTAATTTAAATGCATTCCAGGTGACTACCTCATTAAGCTGGTTGAGAGAATGCCAACAGTGTGCAAAGGGTGGCTATTTGAAGAATCTCAAATATAAAATGTATTTTGATTTGTTTAACACTTTTGGTTATTACATAATTCCATGTGTTATTCTATAATGTGGAAACAAGTTAAAATAAAGAAAAACCCTTGCATGAGTATGTGTTATAAAACTTTTGACCCGGTAATGTATTCCTCGTAAGAAGTAATGTGGTATATTGTTTGCTATAGGATTCATAGTTCTTTAACTTTTTGCAATTCATTTACCAGCTGTGAAACAAAATGGCAGAAACCTTTAAACAGCTACTGCAGCATTTATTTTACTATAAATGTGATCGTACTTGCGAGTGAAATGCTCACACTTTAGAGACCTGACCATCTTACAACGTGGCTGGTGAAATGTACATTTTACCCACCAATGCCAGAATCTACCTGCATTTGGCAGGTTGGGTGTTCCTTTTAGGCCCTGATCCCTTTTAGCCGGCCCTGGTGTTCTTAGACAGCCATGTTTTGTTATTTGCTAGGCCTAATTAAAAGTTAAATTAGAGAGGCCTAGATTGTATTTGAAACAGCTGTGTTTAGATATTTTATTATACTGAACAAAAATATAAATGTTACATGTAAAGTGTTGGTTTCATGAGCTGATATAAAGTTTTGATGGAGCGTGCAATTGGCATGGTGACTGCTGAAATGTCAACCAGAGCTGTTGCCAGAGAATTGAATGTTCTCTACCATAAGCCGCATCGTCTACCACATCGTTTTTAGAGAATTTGGCAGTATGTTCAACCGGCTTCACAACCACAGACCACTTGTAACCACTCCAACCCAGGACCTCCACATCTGGCTTCTTCACCTGCGGGATCGTTTTGAAACCGTTGCCTCGGACTGCTGATGAAATCGCTCATAGATTAACCGTCTCAGAGAAGCTCATCTGCGTGCTCGTTGTCTGCACCAGGGTCTTGACTTGACTGCAGTTCGGCTTCGTAATGGTCTTCAGTCTGCAGATTCTCACCTTCGATGTCCGCTAGCGCGCTGGAGAAGTGTGCTCTTCACGGAGGAATTGATTTAAATTGACTGATTTCCTTATGTACTGTGACTCAGTAAGACCTTAAGTTGTAGTGTTTTTGATTTTTGTTCATACAACTAACATTTTGTTACCTTGCAGCCTTACTCTAAAATGTATTTATGACATTTTTTCCCTCATCAATCTACCTACACACAATACCCCATAACGACAAAGCGAAAACATGTTTAGGCATTTTTGTACATTTACATTTTAAAAAAAAAACGGATACCTTCTTTACACAAGTATTCAGACCTTTTGCTATGCTACTAGAAATTGAGCACAGGTGGATCCTGTTTCCAGTGATCATCCTTGAGATGTTTCTACAAATTGATTGGAGTCCACCTGTAGGAAATTTGATTGGACATGATTTGGAAAAGCACAAACCAAGCCAGGAGGTCAAAGGGTACCAAAACATGTATGCAGCATTGAAGGTCCCCAAGAACACAGTGGCCTCCATCATTCTTAAATGGGAGAAGTTTGGAACCACCAAGATGCTTCCTAAAGTTGGCCAAACTGAGCAATCAGGGGAGAAGGGCCTTGGTCAGAGAGGTGACCAAGAAGCTGATAGCCATTCTGACATAGCTCCAGAGTTCCTCTGTGGAGATGGGGGAACCTTCCAGAAGGAGAACCGTCTGCAGCACTCCACCAATCAGGCCTTTATGGTGGAGTTACCAGACGGACGCCACTTCCCAGTAAAGGGCACATGACAGCCTGCTTGAAGCTTGCCAAAAGGCACCTAAAGACTCTCAGACCACGAGAAACAAGATTCCCTGAACTCTTTGGCCTGAATGCCAAGCGGCTGGAAGAAACCTAACACCGTCCCTAAGTTGAAGCATGATAGTGGCAGCATCATGCTGTGGGGATGCTTTTCAGCGACAGGAACTGGGAGTCTAGTCAGGCTCGAGGGAAAGATAAATGGAGCAAAGTACAGAGAGATCCTTGATGAAAACCTGCTCCAGAATGATCAGGACCTCAGACTGGGACGAAGGTTCAACTTCCAACAGGACAACACTAAGCACACAGTCAAGACAACGCAGGAGTGGATTCGAGACAAGTCTCGGAATGTCCTTGATTGGCCCAGCCAGAGCCTGGACTTGAACACCGATCAAACATCTCTTGAGAGGCCTGAAACTAGCTGTGCAACAACGCTCCCCATCCAACCCGACAGAGCTTGAGAGGATCTGCAGAAAGGAATGGGAGACACTCCCTAAATACAGGTGTGCCAAGCTTGTAGCGTTATACCCAAGAAGACACGAGGCTGTAATCGCTGCCAAAGGTGCTTCAACAAAGTACTGTGTAAAGGGTCTGAAAACTTATGTAAATGTGATATTTCAGTTTATTTTTCAAATATATTTGCAATCATTTCCAAGAGTCTATTTTTGCTTTGTCATTATGGGGTATTGTGTGTAGATTGAGGGGGAAAAAACAATTTATTCAATTTTAGAAGGGCTGTAACAAAATGTGGAAAAGGTCAAGGTGTCTGAATACTTTGTGTGTGTGTGTGTGTGTGTGTGTGTGTGTGTGTGTGTACATAAACCAGTGAACATCATCTGACCTTGTTTCCTGACTGGCTCACACCATTTCCCAGGATACTGGCTTTCGTAAGGAGCAAGACAACGCATCATCAGAGTGGTGTTCTTAAGCTTTTTTAGGGGAATATTCTTAGCACTTAGTCATAACTCAGTGTTGGGTGATTGCCCTGCTATTAGCAGTACTAACATAACACAGCTTCCTCTCAATAATTTTTAGGAGATGTCTTCTCCTAGTTGACACAGCACATCTGTGCTTAATCAATTCATCAGTCTTTCAGTTTTGTGATCTTAAGCAATTCGTTTGATGTGTCATGATGCCATGTGATGGACATTTTTAAGACCAAGTCTTACTCTTTTTGCTCTTGGTCGGTCAGCCAGCCCTCTCACAGCCCTGTCTCTACACCACGGCGGCCCAATTCTGGTCCTGGAGGGCCGAAACACTTCTGTTTTTTGTTTCCACCTGTTAGTTATTTACACTCACCTGGAGTCCAAGGTTTGAGTTAGTCCCTTATTACAAGGAGAGGATGAAAATCAGAAGTGTGTCTGCCCTCCAGGACCGGAATTGGGCAGCCCTGCTCTACACTGACAAGCCTGGAGTTACGGGTGTGTCCTAACTGAGTTATAGCCCTTTCTCTGCAGAACAGAACACACCAGGGACATCCATCATGTGGCCCTGCTGAACATGTGTGTTGCATTCATAGATATTCAAGTCCGGTGAAGGGTGGGCATGTGGCTGGTGTGGAGGGGGTAAGACATTTCCATGAAGGAATAAATGGATTGTGTTTGCATGGAGGATTGCCTATTTAAATCATATTTTTGATGGGAGTGTCATACTTTGCATGAAGCCTGACGCTGCGTGCTGCTCATGCAGAGTTGCATTGTGGGTAAACGCTCCCTTGAAACAGCTCCTAAAATAGCCATCCCAGAATTCTTTGGGGTGGCCCCTGACGGCTTGCCAGCAGCACTAAACATGAAGCCGCACCACAAATGAGCTGATTGATGGTGACACACACGCATACAATTATTTTGCACATACACCCGGGACAGCAGTAGAGCTGGGATGATAAACTGAAAATTACCTACACCGACATTCTTTTTCTGTGGTTTGTTCTAAAACCATTATTTGGTCAACAGTAATAGCCTGTGCGTTATGTTGATTCCTGCTATAAAAGTATCAGCCTGTCTTCATTTCGCTGTCGGCTGCTGTGTGAGCGAGCCACTCTCACTCCCTCTCCCCACTGTGCGCATCGAGGAGGGGGAGATGCATTCTGAGAAGCACAAGCAAATGACCGTTCCCTGAAATGCAATTGTGGGAAAAATACACTTTTACAAAGCAATTACTGTTAGGCTTGGGCAGTATCCAGATTTTCATATTGTCGTACTGTCCTCTCATACCAGGATTTCGCTAGTAGGAAGAGCAGAGAAAAAATGGCATCTGTACAGAACTCATCCAGAGATCTCTGACTTTTGGCAGAAAGCCATTTATTAGATATCTGATGGCAAACATTTTAGTAGTGAATTGCATACAAGTGTAACTTCATCTCCTCGCCGATAGATATAGAACGCTATGGACTCACCAGCTCGCTTTCTTCCGTTGTGCTATTTACAAACAGACACGTGACTGGCTCAACTGTTCTGGGGAAAAACGGGAAGCTTCGTCATTTAAAATGTGACGGGTAAACACAGGTTGCAGAACGAAGGTTGACTGCAGAAGTTGCACAAGGTGACTGAAGGTAACTTAAAGTAGCTACAAATATTACAATTTATTGAAGAACTTCTAATAAACAATTTTGACTGTATTGTAAAAACCATCCTGGGGCTTTTTCCAAACAACCTGGTATACGCTATTTACGGTATACCACCCAAGACTAATTACAGTTTTTCTAGTTACAGAGGTGAGCCACAGCTTTCTGTGAGAATATCATTCATTTTTCACAGATTTAATATTGAGTTTATGGCACCACTTTAGTATGGCTTTGATGCATGAGTAGTGCAGAGTGCGCCATCTGCAGTGAATAAGCCTGTGCATCAAGTAGCCTAGGCTAGTGTTGTCACGATACCCGAATTTTGACTTTGATACCATTTTTAATAATAATACATGGAACTTATATATGGCTTTCAAGGACCCAAGGTCACGTCACAATTGAGGGGGCTTCAGGGTAAGGACTTTTCAAAGAGGTGGGGCTTTAGGAGGGACTGAAAATGGTGATGGACTCTGAGTCACGGATGCCTGGAGGGAGGGTGTTCCAGAGCCTACGAGCAATGTTGAAGGCCCTGTGGCCGACACTCTGGGGCTTGGACCTGGGGATGACAAGGTGGCCTGGTGTGGTGGGTTGGTAGAGGAGAAGATCTGGCAGGTAAGATGTTGAAGGGCTCTGTAGATCAGGGGGAGGATCTTGTAATCCATGCATTGGGAGACAGGGAGCCAGCCAGTGGCATTCAGAGGGCAGGGATGATGTGTTGCAAGGACTTTGTGTGGGTGAGAAGTAGTGCTGCAGAGTTTTGAACCATTTGAAGCTTATGGGGGAGCTTGAGTTGATACCGGAGAGCAGTGAGTTGGAGTAGTCAAGACTGGAGGAGATGAATGCTTGTATGAGGATTTCAGCGGCAGGATGGGAGAGGAAGGACCGGACTTTTGCAATGTTGCGGTGGTGGAAGAATGAGGATTTGACAGTCTTATGTTGTGGTCAAATGAGAGGGTGGTGTCCAGGATGACATCAAGGGTGTGTGTTTGGGGGGAGGGAGACAGTGGTGTCGTCTTTAGTGAGGGTAGATTTGGTGCCTATGAGGATGAGTTCAGTTTTTATCACTGTTGAGCTTGAGGACGTTTTGTTGCATCCACGTTTTTATTGCAGAGGCAGGATTGACAAAAGGTTTAGTATCACGGTACTCTATACCATCACGATACTCCATACCAAAACTATACCACAGCTACTGCTCTGTTCAATTGTTGGGCATCTTGAGTTCAATATTATAACATTTAATAAAAAACATTACATCAACATTTTCCAGAGACAGCCATGTATGCATTAATGAATCAATTATGCAAATCATATAATCAATTTAACTTTATTACCAAACTAACTACTTAACAACAATTGTAATCATTTAGTTTGAATGGTAAATCTCTATAAACTGGGTAAATCAAGATGTAGCCTAGGCTATTCACAGTACAGGTGAATGCATATTCATTAAGTGTGTGGATGCATTAAGATACTGCACTCGTTTTGGCTGATTTCATGACAACATTTGCATAGAACCACAATTTTAATAAAATAAGCGGTGTCTTTAACCAGTATGAAGTAATTGACGAGGCAAGAGGGGTGCTGCCCGTCTGCCCTATTCACAACACAGTGATTCACACACTGAATATTCGCTGAGGCAATAGATACTATTTGGCTGATGGCGAGACGTGACGAAGAGAATGAATGACGTTTTTGGTTTGAGATAGAATATTATCACAAACAATGTACTTGAGTAGAAACGTAATGTTATCTTCAGCTGTAAGATGGAATGTTTGCCTACAAAGCTGGACGCTACTGGTATCTCCTTGCATTGTAACGTTTTGTAGCCTGTATGGACATTGTTCTGTGAGCCGTAATGAACAGTTGAAACATTTCTACATGCCGTGCCGCATTATTCAAGTGTGTTAACTTGTGTGCACCGTGAATGGGGAGCTATCGTGATACTGCGCAGACTCCCAGTGCAGGCTAGCAACATGAAAAACCAAACCTTTTTTCCACGTTCTAGTATCGGAAAAGTAGAGATGTTTCGGTATACCATGCAACACGAGCCTGGGTCTAGCATTGGAAAGTTTTTGTTGGTCATTTAGTCTACATTTAATGATCGATGAATCAATTTGCCTACATGGCTATAGCAACTATCATATTTAGAGTTAGCAATCTAGCAAAGTGTTTTGAGTTTCCACTTCTTCAGGTGGTCAGTAATGGACTATAGCGCAGGCCAATATGCACAAAGATTTTGGCAAATTCTCTGAAGAGCCAAAAAGAAATCTGATCATTCTGGATCCTATTTTGACAGGTTGCACATGCAAATATCATTCATGCATTCCCTGGATATGTTAGATGAAATAGGTAACTTTTTTAAATCATAGGCTACCGTCTCTGTTGTCTAGAGCACTGCCTGCTAATATTTTTTTTATGGGTCTATTTCATTGTTATCGAGCAAAATATTTTACCCTATGTCCGGATCGCCCAGTTCTCTTTATTCATTTCTTTGCTCGTTCATTGTTATAGCAGTAAATGGGCCAATTATTCGAAAAATTGATTTTGGTCTTTATCGCCCAGCTCTAGACACTAGCCTCCATACAGATGTGTGGTTTAGAATCACTGTGTTCTGAAGGAAACGCACAGGGGAGCTCACACACCTACATGGATTCACATACAGTAAAGCCTAGACATACGTTATCCTCTCATTTCCTTGTTACTTTAATATCCCTCATTTACTGAAGTGTTTCCATTTATTATGGCAGTTGCATGTGTTTTTCTGTACTGTTCTCTCTCTCTGTCACCCCTTTTTCTCCCCATCCCCCCCCCCCTCTCTCTTCGGTCACCCCTTTGTATTCTCTCTTTTCCCTCTGCACCCCTCGCTCTATAAAAAGACAGAATCAGATGTGTGTGTGAAGTTGCGTAACGCTTATAGGAAGTTGGTCTATGGCTTTATGTAGCTTTTTGCTGGAGAGCAGTTTTTACAATGGTGATTGGGCAGTTGACTGGGCAGTTGGAAGGTGCTTGTACGTGTACCGACCGGCTCCAGTTCTGGCTGGTGCGTTCTCATTCTGACACTGCTGTAAAATCTACAGTGTCGTGTCTGAACATGGCGTTCAAACAGAGTAAGGATGGAAGAGGAAAATTAAAAGGAATTGTTTATTTAACCCCTTTTTCTCTCAGCAGACTTGCATTCTTTTGCATAATTGTCATTCTTGCACCTCCCATTTTGACAGCAAGGCTCCTACAAGGACTGTCCAGCTTCATTGGTATGCATTGCCTTGACTACTCTCTCTCTCACGCACACACTCCTGTCCCAGTCACCAGTCTATATTTTTAAAGTTGTCCTCCAGCGATTAAAAATAAAAAATAAATGTACTGTTTAAAAAGCAATATCCCAGGGCCTCCTGAGTGGTGCAGTGGTCTAAGACACTGCAACGCAGTGCTAGCTGTGCCACTAGAGAGTCCAGTCTGTTGCAGCCGGCCACGACCGGGAGACCCAATGGGCTGTGCACAATTGGCCCAGCGTCGTCCGGATTAGGGAAGTGTGTGGCCTGCTCGGATGTCCTTGTCCCATTGCGCACTTGCGACTCCTGTGGGGGGCAAGGCGCAGTGCACGCTGACACAGTCACCAGGTGTACGGTGTTTCCTCCGACACATTAGTGCGGCTGGCTTCCGGGTTAAGTGGTCATTGTGTCAAGAAGCAGTGCGGCTTGTGTTTTAGAGAACGCATGGCTCTCGACCTTCGCCTCTCCCGAATCCGTAAGGGAGTTGCAGCGATGAGACAAGACTGTAACTACCAATTGGATATCACGAAATTGGGGAGAAAAAGGGCCTTTAATACACAAAAAAACACACAAAAATATCCCAAGTATAAATACTGTAAAGGACACACTAAAGGGTAAAAAATATATGTTTTGAGCAAAATTGTGTTTTTTAGACACAAACTTCATGCCGTTGGTCTGATGGGGATTGTGATGTCATCGGCCTCCCCTCTTGCTTGGGGAACAATAGAGGTCAAAAGAGGAAAGGCTTGACCTCTATTGCTTGTGGAGGATCCCTGGACCACCTATTGAGATGGGCATGTTAAGGAAATCAGGTGATAAATGAGCTGAAAAGGAGACTGGAGAAATACTTTAACCCTTGTCCTACAGTCTCCATAACCTTTGTCCTACAGTCTCCATAACCTTTGTCCTACAGTCTCCATAACCTTTGTCCTACAGTCTCCATAACCTTTGTCCTACAGTCTCCATAACCTTTGTGTTAGTCTCCATAACCTTTGTCCTACAATCTCCAGAACCTTTGTCCTACAGTCTCCAGAACCTTTGTCCTACAGTCTCCATAACCTTTGTCCTACAGTCTCCATAACCTTTGTCCTACAGTCTCCATAACCTTTGTCCTACAGTCTCCATAACCTTTGTCCTACAGTCTCCATAACCCTTGTCCTACAGTCTCCATAACCCTTGTCCTACAGTCTCCATAACCCTTGTCCTACAGTCTCCATAACCCTTGTCCTACAGTCTCCATAACCTTTGTCCTACAGTCTCCATAACCTTTGTCCTACAGTCTCCATAACCCTTGTCCTACAGTCTCCATAACCCTTGTCCTACAGTCTCCATAACCCTTGTCCTACAGTCTCCATAACCCTTGTCCTACAGTCTCCATAACCTTTGTCCTACAGTCTCCATAACCTTTGTCCTACAGTCTCCATAACCCTTGTCCTACAGTCTCCATAACCCTTGTCCTACAGTCTCCATAACCCTTGTCCTACAGTTTCCATAACCCTTGTCCTACAGTCTCCATAACCCTTGTCCTACAGTCTCCATAACCCTTGTCCTACAGTCTCCATAACCCTTGTCCTACATAACCCTTGTCCTACAGTCTCCATAACCCTTGTCCTACAGTCTCCATAACCCTTGTCCTACAGTCTCCATAACCCTTGTCCTACAGTCTCCATAACCCTTGTCCTACAGTCTCCATAACCCTTGTCCTACAGTCTCCATAACCTTTGTCCTACAGTCTCCATAACCTTTGTCCTACAGTCTCCATAACCCTTGTCCTACAGTCTCCATAACCTTTGTCCTACAGTCTCCATAACCTTTGTCCTACAGTCTCCATAACCTTTGTCCTACAGTCTCCATAACCTTTGTCCTACAATCTCCATAACCTTTGCCCTACACAGTCTCCATAACCTTTGTCCTACAGTCTCCATAACCCTTGGTCTACAGTCTCCATAACCCTTGGTCTACAGTCTCCATAACCTTTGTCCTACAGTCTCCATAACCTTTGTCCTACAGTCTCCATAACCTTTGTCCTACAGTCTCCATAACCTTTGTCCTACAGTCTCCTTAACCTTTGTCCTACACAGTCTCCATAACCTTTGTCCTACAGTCTCCATAACCTTTGTCCTACAGTCTCCATAACCTTTGTCCTACAGTCTCCATAACCTTTGTCCTACAGTCTCCATAACCTTTGTCCTACAGTCTCCATAACCTTTGTCCTACAGTCTCCATAACCTTTGTCCTACAGTCTCCATAACCTTTGTCCTACAGTCTCCATAACCTTTGTCCTACAGTCTCCATAACCTTTGCCCTACACAGTCTCCATAACCTTTGCCCTACACAGTCTCCATCCCAATTGAATGTGTCCACTTCCTTGTAAGCTATTGCTGACCTTGGTTTAACCTTGGTTGGAATGCTCCCCGATTGGCTCTCTCATAATGACAGAAACCTTGTATTTTCTTTAACCACGCAGTCTCATTCTCCAAGCATTCTGGCTGGAAGGAAACAGCTCCCGCCCTGGAAACGGTTTCCATGGAAACGGCCTTCACACAGCACCACTGTCGCTGCGCTCCTTGTTGCATCTGATCAGATTCATCTGTGTGTGTATGATGTACGTGTGGCGGCATATTAAATGTGTGTCAGCCATCAACTCAATCTATATTTCCCTGGGAAGAGACGTTCCAAGGCTGCTGCATCATTTGCCCATATAGACATATTAACTACACATCATCAATGTCCTCTTCAGGTTTAGATAATAGCTTTTCAAGGGGCTTGTGTGTTTTTATGTACATAATTCATAGCTGTGATGTTTGCTGGTTGTGGGCGTAAGGTCATTGTGAAGTGGTAATACCTACCTTACAAGTGGAAGATTACACTCCTGTGGAGTAGATTTCAGTTGTCTTGCTGAGACACATGATCATATGTGACACACCGATACTTCTATCCTCTCTACTTTGGGTGTTTTGTGTGCGTGTGTGTTGGGTGTGCGACTGTGTGCGTGTCACACGGTGTATTACGGAACCACTAGTGGCTTACAGAGGAAGCTTTCTTTAATGTAGTTGTTCTAGAATTCCATCACACACACTGACAGCCTCACATGAATAAGCCTGTACTCTAGCTGTTTTCACTGTCAAATTCACAATTTTGTCCTGCTGTTAATTTACTAGGTGGCCAGCCTGGCCAGGTTGTGTTTCTCCTTGTGGTGTGTTAGGTACAGTATGTGGTGTGTTAGGTAGAGTATGTGGTGATGAAGGCTTCTCATACCTGTTGTTTTTATAGGTTGACTCAGGGTTGATGAAGTATGACATCTTTACTATCCATAAGGTCTCCTGTCTTTGAGGCTGGCTGATAAATGGATGTTAAAACACCTGGGGGGGGCTGCTTTCTGGCCCTGAAACATATTGGTTAACCCCCCTCCCCCACATCTCCCTCTCTCTCTCTCTCCCCTCTTTCTCTCAGGGGGCGTTTGGCGCTCTTCAGAAGATCTGTGAGGACTCAGCAGAGATCTTGGACAGTGACGTGTTGGACCGTCCGCTCAACGTTATGATCCCAAAGTTCCTGCAGTTCTTCAAACACAGCAGCCCCAAGATAAGGTACTCAATCCAAATGTATTTATAAAGCCTTTTTTCGTCAGAAAGTGCCTTACAGTAACCCGACCTAGACCCCAAAAAGCAAGCAGATACACTGTGGTAAGCAAAAGTCCCTAGAGTATGAGTGTACTGGGCCTCCCTCCCTCCCTCTTGCCTCTTTCGCTCACTCCCGGTGGAGCCAACACCTTGCCTCGCCTCTAATTGGTTCCAAAACAACCCATAGCCAGGGGTTGTTTTCAGATCTAGCTGTATTTACAGGCACTTTGATCCAAAATGTTCTCTCAGATCCCTCTTTCCTCAGTCTTATAGATGACTGTCTCTCTCTCTCTGCGTCTGTCTTTAGGCGTTATCAGTGTCTGAGATCCCAGATTGGAGACTGGGGGGTGGAAAGGGGATAGAAAGGGGAGGAACACAGACAGAGGCAGCATTGATAAGGGGGAACACATGAGTTTGGGTGGTGTGAGGTTGAGCTCTGTTGTCTTGTTGTGGTGTTGCAGGTCTCATGCCATCGCCTGCGTCAACCAGTTCATCATCAGTAGGACTCAGGCCCTAATGCTGCACATCGACGACTTCATCGAGGCAAGTCTGACCCTGCCGTGACCTCTGCAGTCTGACCTCCCATAATCCCCAGACAGCCCTGTGACTATCTAATATGCTCACAAAGTCAGACATGCCATGAACCTTCTGCAATCAAGTCATACACGCACACAGCCCACCCAACTAGCCTCTGCTCTCAGTGCAGCCAGCCAGGCAGGCAGGTATATGGCCTCAGCTCTCAGTACAGTGTGTCAGTAGGTTAGGTCTGAGCCTCTACGCAGCACTACACTGCACTACCAAGAGCCAGCCATAGCTGCAGTTCAGTACACCAACCCCAATTCCACCGATTGGATCAGGGCTGATAATCCATTAGGACTAGATCACATTAACCACTGATGAGCTTAACTTCCAGCCAGCTGGGCCCTGGATGAGGATGGATGCATCCAGCAACCGCACAGTGACAATGACAATACAGCAAGCGGATAGGAGATAAAGAGCTATTGTTTAAAGTCCCTCTGTCACGTCTTCAGCTGTGGGGGTGAGAGAGAGGGCACTCTGCGCAGAAGGGGCACAGGTCACATGAAATCCAATTCGCATACTCTAAATAAAGTGTCTGTTTATTTCTGTAGGGCTTTTTAGAGCTATTTTCACTGGTGAGTTGTTTGTGATAATGGGCAGAAGGCCAGAGTTGATAGCAGGCTCTGAGATGGTCAGTAGATGACCAGAGGCTTATAGTATTCTAATTGGTACAGAAAGTGATCTGAATGGCTAAACTGATCCGAGATCAGCAATGCTACTCTTGAGATACAGTGTAGGACCTAGGGCTTCAGAGGGACCAAAATTCTTGCAAAACATTGCATCAAACTCAAAAATCAAGACAATAACAGAAAATAGCATCACTTAATGTGCCTGACATATCTTCTGTAGTCAGACTGTTTTAGTGAAGGAGGAGCAATGCTTTTTGATTACATTATGAATAAATCTAACCGTCCTGGACACGCTTTGGGCTGCCGCACACACAGAGACCAAACTGGCACGGACACCACATGACACAGAGCATAAAATAATGAGACCAGTAAAACGGAAGACACAATTTACACAAGCCATGGTAGCCTGACACCACTATTACACTCTGACCAATAGCGACAAGTGTTACATCAAAGGTGATAGGCTTGTGGTGCTGAAAGGACAGCGACTGTAATACCTGTGCACTCCATGGTGCTGAGGGAGAGACCGTTTTGGTCAAACACACAGATGTATGTGGCTGGTACACATTAGCAGTCACACACAGCGTATGTTATTTAATAATGTTAAGGAATCAGCAGCCCATTCACTTCAGTAGGCCCCATGAAATCAGAACAATACAAAAGCACAACCATTTCATATCCAAAAAGAAATGAACAAACCAGCTATTACTTCCCTTTACAAATATATTTTATCACATTCATCACACTAATGGGTGATGTAAGGTTTTTAAATGCAACAATGTTTCACAGTCATTATTTTCAAGAGATAGCTAACCGCAAGCGATCTGCAACAAAATCTTGAAAAGGGTGATGCTAATAAATTAGCAACAACATCCACCTTGAAGTTGATAACTGCTGCTCCAGCTATCGTCGCCGTTGTCAGACTACAGACTACTACAACACAAGTTAGCTAACGTTACTAGCTTTACGCCTCGATCACACCGACGGCATCGTTGTACATTCTTTTCCAATGGACCGCTGTGCAGCATTGCGTTGCAGAGGCAGTTGGAGTGAGTTTGGTTTTCTGTGTGGCGCATACGTTGGATTCATCTAACATATGCATAAACTTGACAGAAATAATAGCAAAAGGTGAATGTTAAAGTTTTGTTGCACATATCCAGTAACAGTGTTGGATTACATAATGGAAAAAGTTTGACTGCAGAATTTATTATGCATCATTAATGCAATGATGCTGTCGGTCTGATCGAGGCGTTATCGTGGGAAAATAACTACTGCTTACACCACTGATTATTTGCTTTTGTGCTGGTGAAGAAGCCGGATGTGGAGGTCCTGGGCTGGCGTGGTTACACGTGGTCCGTGGTTGTGAGGCCGGTTGGACACACTACCAAATTTACTACAAAGACGTTGCAGGTGGCTTATGGTAGAGAAATTAACATTCAATTCTCTGGCAACAGCTCTGGTGGACATTCCTGCAGTTGGCATGCCAATTGCATGCTCCCTCAACTTGACACATCTGTGGCATTGTGTTGTGTGACAAAACTGCACATTTTAGAGGCCTTCTATTGTTAAATCAAATTTTATTTGTCACATGCGCCGAATACAACCTTACCATGAAATGCTTACATACAAACTCTTAACCAACAACCAACCAACAGTTGAAGAATAGAGTTAAGAAAATATTTACTAAATAAAATGGTATCAAATGAAAAAGTAACACAATAAAGAGGCTATATACAGGGTACCGGTACCGAGTCAATGTGGAGGCTATATACGGGGTACCGGTACCGAGTCAATGTGGAGGCTATATACGGGGTACCGGTACCGAGTCAATGTGGAGGCTATATACGGGGTACCGGTACCAAGTCAATGTGGTGGCTATATACGGGGTACCGGTACCGAGTCAATGTGGAGGCTATATACGGGGTACCGGTACCGAGTCAATGTGGTGGCTATATACGGGGTACCGGTACCGAGTCAATGTGGAGGCTATATACGGGGTACCGGTACCGAGTCAATGTGGAGGCTATATACCGGGTACCGGTACCGAGTCAATGTGGAGGCTATATAAAGGGTGTTACGGTACAGAGTCAATGTGGAGGCTATATACGGGGTACCGGTACAGAGTCAATGTGGAGGCTATATAAAGGGTGTTACGGTACAGAGTCAATGTGGTGGCTATATACGGGGTACCGGTACCGAGTCAATGTGGAGGCTATATACGGGGTACCGGTACAGAGTCAATGTGGTGGCTATATATGGGGTACCGGTACAGAGTCAATGTGGAGGCTATATACGGGGTACCGGTACCGAGTCAATGTGGAGGCTATATACGGGGTACCGGTACCGAGTCAATGTGGAGGCTATATACAGGGGGTACTGGTACAGAGTCAATGTGGAGGCTATATACAGGGGGTACTGGTACAGAGTCAATGTGGAGGCTATATACGGGGTACCGGTACAGAGTCAATGTGGAGGCTATATACGGGGTACCGGTACAGAGTCAATGTGTTGGCTATATACGGGGTACCGGTACCGAGTCAATGTGGAGGCTATATATTAGGGGGAACCGGTACAGAGTCAATGTGGAGGCTATATATAGGGTACCGGTACAGAGTCAATGTGTGGGGGTACAGGTTCGTCGAGGTAATTTGTACATGTAGGTAGGGGGTAAAGTGACTGCATAGATAAACAGCGTTCCCAGCACAAGTTGAGCCTGTGTAATGGTTTACATTTACATTTAAGTCATTTAGCAGACGCTCTTATCCAGAGCGACTTACAAATTGGTGCATTCACCTTATGACATCCAGTAGAATAGTCACTTTACAATAGTGCATCTAAATCTTAAAGGGGGGTGAGGATTACTTATCCTATCCTAGGTATTCCTTAAAGAGGTGGGGTTTCAGGTGTCTCCGGAAGGTGGTGATTGACTCCGCTGTCCTGGCGTCGTGAGGGAGTTTGTTCCACCATTGGGGGCCAGAGCAGCGAACAGTTTTGACTGGGCTGAGCGGGAACTGTACTTCCTCAGTGGTAGGGAGGCGAGCAGGCCAGAGGTGGATGAACGCAGTGCCCTTGTTTGGGTGTAGGGCCTGATCAGAGCCTGGAGGTACTGAGGTGCCGTTCCCCTCACAGCTCCGTAGGCAAGCACCATGGTCTTGTAGCAGATGCGAGCTTCAACTGGAAGCCAGTGGAGAGAGCGGAGGAGCGGGGTGACGTGAGAGAACTTGGGAAGGTTGAACACGGCGTTCTGGATGAGTTGTAGGGGTTTAATGGCACAGGCAGGGAGCCCAGCCAACAGCGAGTTGCAGTAGTCCAGACGGGAGATGACAAGTGCCTGGATTAGGACCTGCGCCGCTTCCTGTGTGAGGCAGGGTCGTACTCTGCGGATGTTGTAGAGCATGAACTACAGGAACGGGCCACCGCCTTGATGTTAGTTGAGAACGACAGGGTGTTGTCCAGGATCACGCCAAGGTTCTTAGCGCTCTGGGAGGAGGACACAATGGTGTTGTCAACCGTGATGGCGAGATCATGGAACGGGCAGTCCTTCCCCGGGAGGAAGAGCAGCTCCGTCTTGCCGAGGTTCAGCTTGAGGTGGTGATCCGTCATCCACACTGATATGTCTGCCAGACATGCAGAGATGCGATTCGCCACCTGGTCATCAGAAGGGGGAAAGGAGAAGATTAATTGTGTGTCGTCTGCATAGCAATGATAGGAGAGACCATGTGAGGTTATGACAGAGCCAAGTGACTTGGTGTATAGCGAGAATAGGAGAGGGGCTAGAACAGAGCCCTGGGGGACACCAGTGGTGAGAGCGCGTGGTGAGGATACAGATTCTCGCCACGCCACCTGGTAGGAGCGTCCTGTCAGGTAGGACGCAATCCAAGCGTGGGCCGCGCCGGAGATGCCCAACTCGGAGAGGGTGGAGAGGAGGATCTGATGGTTCACAGTATCGAAGGCAGCCGATAGGTCTAGAAGGATGAGAGCAGAGGAGAGAGAGTTAGCTTTAGCGGTGCGGAGCGCCTCCGTGATACAGAGAAGAGCAGTCTCAGTTGAATGACTAGTCTTGAAACCTGACTGATTTGGATCAAGAAGGTCATTCAGAGAGAGATAGCGGGAGAGCTGGCCAAGGACGGCACGTTCAAGAGTTTTGGAGAGAAAAGAAAGAAGGGATACTGGTCTGTAGTTGTTGACATCGGAGGGGTTGAGTTTAGGTTTTTTCAGAAGGGGTGCAACTCTCGCTCTCTTGAGGACGGAAGGGACGTAGCCAGCGGTCAGGGATGAGTTGATGAGCGAGGTGAGGTAAGGGAGAAGGTCTCCGGAAATGGTCTGGAGAAGAGAGGAGGGGATAGGGTCAAGCGGGCAGGTTGTTGGGCGGCCGGCCGTCACAAGACGCGAGATTTCATCTGGAGAGAGAGGGGAGAAAGAGGTCAGAGCACAGGGTAGGGCAGTGTGAGCAGAACCAGCGGTGCCGTTTGACTTAGCAAACGAGGATCGGATGTCGTCGACCTTCTTTTCAAAATGGTTGACGAAGTCATCTGCAGAGAGGGAGGAGGGGGGAGGGGGAGGAGGATTCAGGAGTGAGGAGAAGGTGGCAAAGAGCTTCCTAGGGTTAGAGGCAGATGCTTGGAATTTAGAGTGGTAGAAAATGGCTTTAGCAGCAGAGACAGAGGAGGAAAATGTAGAGAGGAGGGAGTGAAAGGATGCCAGGTCCGCAGGGAGGCGAGTTTTCCTCCATTTCCGCTCAGCTGCCCGGAGCCCTGTTCTGTGAGCTCGCAATGAGTCGTCGAGCCACGGGGCGGGAGGGGAGGACCGCGCCGGCCTGGAGGATAGGGGACATAGAGAGTCAAAGGATGCAGAAAGGGAGGAGAGGAGGGTTGAGGAGGCAGAATCAGGAGATAGGTTGGAGAAGGTATGAGCAGAGGGAAGAGATGATAGGATGGAAGAGGAGAGAGTAGCGGGGGAGAGAGAGCGAAGGTTGGGGCGGCGCGATACCATTCGAGTAGGGGCAGTGTGGGAGGTGTTAGATGAGAGCGAGAGGGAAAAGGATACAAGGTAGTGGTCGGAGACTTGGAGGGTTGCAATGAGGTTAGTGGAATGAGGTTAGTGGAAGAACAGCATCTAGTAAAGATGAGGTCGAGCGTATTGCCTGCCTTGTGAGTAGGGGGGGCAGGTGAGAGGGTGAGGTCAAAAGAGGAGAGGAGTGGAAAGAAGGAGGCAGAGAGGAATGAGTCAAAGGTAGACGTGGGGAGGTTAAAGTCGCCCAGCACTGTGAGAGGTGAGCCGTCCTCAGGAAAGGAGCTTATCAAGGTATCAAGCTCATTGATGAACTCTCCGAGGGAACCTGGAGGGCGATAAATGATAAGGATGTTAAGCTTGAAAGGGCTGGTAACTGTGACAGCATGGAATTCAAAGGAGGCGATAGACAGATGGGTGAGGGGAGAAAGAGAGAATGACCACTTGGGAGAGATGAGGATCCCGGTGCCACCACCCCGCTGACCAGAAGCTCTCGGGTGTGCGAGAACACGTGGGCGGACGAAGAGAGAGCAGTAGGAGTAGCAGTGTTGTCTGTGGTGATCCATGTTTCCGTCAGTGCCAAGAAGTCGAGGGACTGGAGGGAGGCATAGGCTGAGATGAACTCTGCCTTGTTGGCCGCAGATTGGCAGTTCCAGAGGCTACCGGAGACCTGGAACTCCACGTGGGTCGTGCGCGCTGGGACCACCAGATTAGGGTGGCCGCGGCCACGCGGTGTGGAGCGTTTGTATGGTCTGTGCAGAGAGGAGAGAACAGGGATAGACAGACACATAGTTGACAGGCTACAGAAGAGGCTACGCTAATGCAAAGGAGATTGGATTGACAAGTGGACTACACGTCTCGAATGTTCAGAAAGTTAAGCTTACGTAGCAAGAATCTCATTGACTAAAATGATTAAAATGATACAGTACTGCTGGAGTAGGCTAGCTGGCAGTAGCGGCGTTGTTGACACTACACTAATCAAGTCGTTCCGTTGAGTGTAATAGTTTCTGCAGTGCTGCTATTCGGGGGCTAGCTGGCTAGCTAGCAGTGTTGTTTACGTTACGTTGCGTTAAAAGAACGACAATAGCTGGCTAGCTAACCTAGAAAATCGCTCTAGACTACACAATTATCTTTGATACAAAGACGGCTATGTAGCTAGCTATGTACGATCAAACAAATCAAACCGTTGTACTGTAATGAAATGAAATGAAAATGTGATACTACCTGTGAATGCGACCGGGTTGTTGAATTCTATTCAGTAGACGTTGGCTAGCTGTTAGCTGTTGGCTAGCTAGCAGAGTCTCCTACGTTAAGGACGACAAATAGCTGGCTAGCTAACCTCGGTAATGATCATGCTGTTTTATCAGCTTCTTGATATTCCACACCAGACAGATGGATCAACTATCTTGGCAAAGGAGAACAAATGTATGCACAAAATTTAAGAGAAATAAGCTTTTTGTGCATATGGAACATTTCTGGGATCTTTTATTTCAGCTTATGAAACATGGGACCAACATTTTACATGTTGCATTTATATTTTTGTTCAGTATAGATAATTAAATAATAAAGAAAAACATGTTTTTATTTATTAGCCTAGTGGTTATAAGTATGTAGGCATATGATGTGAAATAGGCCTCATATGAAATCATTGTCAAAGGCACAAGAGATACTGTTGCATGTAGATCTAGATTATTTACAGATGGATTATATAGAAATATCAAAACATTATTTTAACAACTCCAAAGCAATTGCATGTGGTGCAGGAACCACTGACTCGCTACGTTTTTCTATTATCAGGACACCTGCTGGTAACTCTTAACTGATTAGAACAGCTCATGAGGTGTTCTAAATATCTGTCCACGAGGTGGGACTCTTATGACTAAAGAGGCTTCATGCAAAGCTTTTATTTTTACCCTTAAGAGTAGGAGTAAAATGTCTATATTCTCACCACTTATGAACAATTTTATATTATGAGACCCTCTATGGTTACAGGTCCTGGTCAGAACTCATGACATATGAAGATATTCTGTTCTCCTTTCCTTGGCTCTGTGTCAAATACTTACAAAAAAAAAAGCCAATGTCTGCTATCCTTCATTAGTAATGCAATGTCAAAAAACACAGGATGCATCTTCAAGTAATGAAAGTTGGGACTAGTATGTGTGCTTGTGTTTTGATGTTTGACCCTCCTCCCTCCCTGTAGAACCTGTTTGCCCTGGCGACTGATGAGGAGCCAGAGGTGAGGAAGAACGTTTGCAGAGCTCTGGTCATGCTGCTGGAAGTCCGCATGGACCGTCTCCTACCGCACATGCACAACATCATAGAGGTGAGAATGGTACTGGGGCGGGGGGTAGGACTTGAGCTTGTATTCTGTAATGCCTGGTGTACACTACAGGACTTTCAAAATCCTAACATCACTGAGCCTCTCACATTGCCAACATAGTGTTGCGCAAGCTAACCATCTGGCACAGACGTGTCGCACATAATACAATTCTTCACTTGGTCGTGAGGATTCTCTATACCAAACAATGATGTGATACGATTTAACGTAGCTACGAGCTGTGGCTCAAAGCAGCCTCATAAAGGTTCAGTTAGACATTCACGCTTGCCATACAGAGTTGAAAGATATAGCCAACATTTTGAATTGAATAACATTGCTTGTGAACTTCAGAGCTGTAACGATTTGACACTTTGGTTAAAGGCAAGTACAATACACATACTAGTAGTAGTCATAGCTCCTGCTCCAGAGTCTACACATTCTGGGTGATGTGATACAACGTCAGCATCTCACTGGCTTCTTCTCTGGCCAGCTCTCATTGGCTATTGATGATCACGTTCTGAAAACTTGTCGTTGCACATCTCACCCAAGAGCATTGCCGATTTTGTGCTGATAAAATCAAAACATACTCGAAAATATCGTGACGTCTGGGACTGCTCAAAGATGGAGCGGTAGCCCTTAGATTGCATCTCTGACCCGCTCACATTAAAAAAAGTGTCGGTAACCGCAACGACATGGGTATTTTGTCTACGATCTCAAAAACTTGTCTGGGACAGCTAAACCACGGCCAAAATGTTGTAGTGTACACACAGTTTAAATTCTCCAGACAGGTTCATCTGAAAGCTTTAATTCTCCAGACAGGTTCATCTGAAAGCTTTCATTCTCCAGACAGGTTCATCTGAAAGCTTTCATTCTCCAGACAGGTTCATCTGAAAGCTTTTATTCTCCAGACAGGTTCATCTGAAAGCTTTTATTCTCCAGACAGGTTCATCTGAAAGCTTTAATTCTCTAGACAGGTTCATCTGAAAGCTTTTATTCTCCAGACAGGTTCATCTGAAAGCTTTTATCTTCCTGACAGGTTCATCTGAAAGCTTTTATTCTCCAGACAGGTTCATCTGAAAGCTTTTATTCTCCAGACAGGTTCATCTGAAAGCTTTCATTCTCCAGACAGGTTCATCTGGAAGCTTTCATTCTCCAGACAGGTTCATCTGGAAGCTTTCATTCTCCAGACAGGTTCATCTGCAGGTTTTAATTCTCCAGACAGGTTCATCTGAAAGCTTTAATTCTCCAGACAGGTTCATCTGAAAGCTTTAATTCTCCAGACAGGTTCATCTGCAGGTTTTAATTCTCCAGACAGGTTCATCTGAAAGCTTTTATTCTCCAGACAGGTTCATCTGAAAGCAGGTTTTATTCTCCAGACAGGTTCATCTGAAAGCTTTTATTCTCCAGACAGGTTCATCTGAAAGCTTTTATTCTCCAGACAGGTTCATCCATAATCTGTCATGTGATTGTGGCTGCCCAGCTCCTGGCCTTGAAATGAATCCTGAATATTGATTGAGGTAGTGAATTACAAATATAATGCTAATAGTACTACATTTCCCATGGTCCACTCCTCAGTACATGCTGCAGAGGACTCAGGACCAGGATGAGAACGTGGCTCTGGAGGCCTGTGAGTTCTGGCTGACACTGGCTGAACAGCCTGTCTGTAAGGATGTGCTGTGTAACCACCTCTCCAAGTGAGTAACACACATACATACAAAAGCTGTCATTCTAGGCCTCCCCCGGTGTACTGTCCTCATCCTGTCACCCTGGCTGTTGGTCAGAGCCATAGCTGTTAGAGCTCATCTGTGACACAATGGTGACACTGCTGACATTAATGTTGCCTGTCCCCTCTCCTCTCCCTCTCCTGTCTCCTGCTCCCTCTCTACCAACCCCTTCCATGCTCCCTCTCTACCAACCCCCTCCATGCTCCCTCTCTACAAACCCCCTCCATGCTCCCTCTCTACAAACCCCCTCCATGCTCCCTCTCTACCAACCCCCTCCATGCTCCCTCTCTACCAACCCCCTCCATGCTCCCTCTCTACCAACCCCTTCCATGCTCCCTCTCTACAAACCCCCTCCATGCTCCCTCTCTACAAACCCCCTCCATGCTCCCTCTCTACCAACCCCCTCCATGCTCCCTCTCCCCCATCCCTCCATGCTCCCTCTCTACCAACCCCCTCCATGCTCCCTCTCTACCATCCCCTCCATGCTCCCTCTCTACCAACCCCCTCCATGCTCCCTCTCCCCCATCCCCTCCATGCTCCCTCTCTACCAACCCCCTCCATGCTCCCTCTCTACCAACTCCCTCCATGCTCCCTCTCCTCCATCCCCTCCATGCTCCCTCTCCTCCATCCCCTCCATGCTCCCTCTCCTCCATCCCCTCCATGCTCCCTCTCCCCATCCCCTCCATGCTCCCTCTCCCCCATCCCCTCCATGCTCCCGTCTCCCCGATCCCCTCCATGCTACGTCTCCCCCATCCCCTCCATGCTCCCTCTCCTCCACCCCCTCCATGCTCCCTCTCTACCATCCCCTCCATGCTCCCTCTCCTCCATCCCCTCCATGCTCCCTCTCCCCATCCCCTCCATGCTCCCTCTCTACCATCCCCTCCATGCTCCCTCTCTACCATCCCCTCCATGCTCCCTCTCTACCATCCCCTCCATGCTCCCTCTCTACCATCCCCTCCATGCTCCCTCTCCTCCATCCCCTCCATGCTCCCTCTCCCCATCCCCTCCATGCTCCCTCTCTACCAACCCCTCCATGCTCCCTCTCCACCATCCCCTCCATGCTCCCTCTCCTCCATCCCCTCCATGCTCCCTCTCCCCATCCCCTCCATGCTCCCTCTCCTCCATCCCCTCCATGCTCCCTCTCCCCCACCCCCTCCATGCTCCCTCTCCTCCACCCCCTCCATGCTCCCTCTCTACCAACCCCCTCCATGCTCCCTCTCTACAAACCTCCTCCATGCTCCCTCTCTACAAACCCCCTCCATGCTCCCTCTCTACAAACCCCCTCCATGCTCCCTCTCTACCAACCCTCTCCCCCATCCCCTCATGCTCCCTCTCTACCAACCCCCTCCATGCTCCCTCTCTACCAACCCCCTCCATGCTCCCTCTCTACCATCCCTCCATGCTCCCTCTCTACCAACCCCTCCATGCTCCCCTCTCCCCATCCCCTCCATGCTCCCTCTCCCCCATCCCCTCCATGGTCCCTCTCCTACCAACCCCTCCATGGTCCCTCTCTACCAACCCCTCCATGCTCCCTCTCTACCATCCCCCTCCATGCTCCTCTCTACCATCCCCTCCGTGCTCCCTCTCCTCCATCCCCTCCGTGCTCCCTCTCCCCCATCCCCTCCGTGCTCCCTCTCCCCATCCTCCGTGCTCCCTCTCCCCATCCCCTCCATGCTCCCTCTCCCCCATCCCCTCCATGCTCCCTCTCCCCATCCCCTCCATGCTCCCTCTCCTCCATCCCCTCCATGCTCCCTCTCCCCCATCCCCTCCATGCTCCCGCTCCTCCATCCCCTCCATGCTCCCTCTCCCCCATCCCCTCCATGCTCCCTCTCCCCCATCCCCTCCATGCTCCCTCTCCCCCATCCCCTCCATGCTCCCTCTCCCCCATCCCCTCCATGCTCCCTCTCCCCCATCCCCTCCATGCTCCCTCTCCCCCATCCCCTCCATGCTCCCTCTCCCCCATCCCCTCCATGCTCCCTCTCCTCTATCCCCTCCATGCTCCCTCTCCCCCATCACCTCCATGCTCCCTCTCCCCCATCCTCCACCTGTCGATCCCTGTCTGTTCCAGGCTGATTCCGGTGCTCGTCAACGGGATGAAGTACTCCGAGATCGACATCATTCTGCTCAAGGTCAGTCTGCTCTGAGTTTGAGCCAGGAAATTGATCTATGGCTTTCTGCTGGACTGCACCTTGTGGTTATGTACTAGACACATCACACCTTAGCCCTGGGTCTCAACCCTGGCTCTGTGTAGGTCCTGTCACGGGTCTGTCACTATGGTTACAATGAAATTCATATTTATACATACATAAATATGTATGTGTCTCTGTCTGCTGTTTAGATAGTCTGATATGTGAACTGATGGCTACAGGCCTGAAGGCAGCTCATTGTCTTAAAGTAGTATCAATAGTTAGAATTGCAAACCTTTGTGTGTGTACCCTTACAAGTGTGGAACTGTGTGTGTGGTCAGGGTGATGTGGACGAGGATGATGATGAGGCCATCCCTGACAACGAGCAGGACATCAGGCCCAGGTTCCACCGCTCCCGTACTGTTGCCCAGCAGCACGAGGGCGACCGCGATGGCATCGAGGACGATGACGACGATGACGATGATGATGACCTGGACGATGATGACACCATCTCTGACTGGAACCTCCGTAAGTGGACCTCTGATTATCTGGTTTTCTCTTCTGCTTTTCTTGCTTTGTCTCGCTTACTCTTTTTTTCTCTGTCTCGCGCTCGCTCCCTCTCGTGCCATCGGTATTGTTGACCTTTTTGTGTGCGTGTCTGTGTACCTCTGTTTATTAACGCGTCCCCTCTCACTGTCTCCAGGTAAGTGTTCAGCAGCAGCGTTGGACGTGTTGGCAAACGTGTTCAGAGACGACCTGCTCCTCCCCATCCTGCCTCTCCTCAAAGAGCTCCTCTTCCACCCAGAGTGGGTCATCAAGGAGTCTGGTATACTGGTCCTGGGGGCCATCGCTGAGGGTAAGGACTAGCAGAGACTGGTATACTGGTCCCGGAGGCCATCGCTGAGGGTAAAGACTAGCAGAGACTAGTATACTGGTCCTGGGGGCCATCGCTGAGGGTAAGGACTAGCAGAGACTGGTATACTGGTCCCGGGGGCCATCGCTGAGGGTAAAGACTAGCAGAGACTGGTATACTGGTCCTGGGGGCCATCGCTGAGGGTAAGGACTAGCAGAGACTGGTATACTGGTCCTGGGGACCACCGCTAAGTGTAAGGACAAGCAGAGACTGGTATACTGGTCCTGGGGGCCACCGCTGAGGGTAAGGACAAGCAGAGACTGGTATACTGGTCCTGGGGGCCATCGCTGAGGGTAAGGACAAGCAGAGACTGGTATACTGGTCCTGGGGACCATCGCTGAGGGTAAGGACTAGCAGAGACAGGTATACTGATCCTGGGGGCCACCGCTGAGGGTAAGGACTAGCAGAGACTGGTATACTGGTCCTGGGGGCCTCTGCTGAGGGTAAGGACTGGCAGAGACTAGTATACTGGTCCTGGGGTCCATCGCTGAGGGTAAGGACTAGCAGAGACTGGTATACTGGTCCTGGGGGCCATCGCTGAGGGTAAGGACTAGCAGAGACTGGTATACTGGTCCTGGGGGCCATCGCTGAGGGTAAGGACTAGCAGAGACTGGTATACTGGTCCTGGGGGCCATCGCTGAGGGTAAGGACTAGCAGAGACTGGGAGGGGGAGGAAGTGATAGACTATACAGTGGTGAAAGAGAATGTACAGTGTGTTTATCCACTTGTGTGGGTCAGTAAGTTGCTTAATTCTAGCTATGAGGGGTATTCTACCATGCAACCTGAACAAAGGACTAAACAAGACTATCTCTCTCCACCATTTTCACCACTGATCTTAAAGCCAGTGGAACCCAATAGTCTAACCCCATGTCATTTTCCCAGGTTGTATGCAGGGTATGATCCCCTACCTGCCAGAGCTCATCCCCCACCTGGTGCAGTGTCTGAGTGATGAGAAGGCCCTGGTGCGCTCCATCACCTGCTGGACCCTGAGTCGATATGCCCACTGGGTGGTCAGCCAGCCTCCTGACACCTATCTGAAGCCACTGATGACTGAGCTCCTCAAACGCATCCTGGACTCCAACAAGAGGGTGCAGGAGGCCGCCTGCAGGTGAGTCAGTATGTGGTCAGCTGTTGGTAGCTGTGGTTATGTTTGACCAGAAGTCTGATTTATATGTAAATGATCAGTAATAAGTGGCTCTGGGTTTTAAAGCTGGGGACGGCAGTCCTGGGAGTTGAAGTAAAGATGATGATCAATGTGACGATCAGTTGATACAATCAAAAGTTTTTGAACAACAGTTCAAAAAGAACAGCTTGACTGCAAAGTGGTGTTCTAAACCCCTCTCTCTCCTGCCTTATCCCCCTCCTCTCTCCCTCCCTCACCCCTCTCTCTCCTGCCTTATCCCCCTCCTCTCTCCCTCCCTCACCCCTCTCTCTCCTGCCTTATCCCCCTCCTTTCTCCCTCCCTCACCCCTCTCTCTCCTGTCTTATCCCCCTCCTTTCTCCCTCCCTCACCCCTCTCTCTCCTGCCTTATCCCCCTCCTCTCTCCCTCCCTCACCCCTCTCTCTCCTGCCTTATCCCCCTCCTCTCTCCCTCCCTCACCCCTCTCTCTCCTGCCTTATCCCCCTCCTCTCTCCCTCCCTCACCCCTCTCTCTCCTGCCTTATCCCCTCCTCTCTCCCTCCCTCACCCCCCTCTCTCTCTCCTGCCTTATCCCCTCCTCTCTCCCTCCCTCACCCCTCTCTCTCCTGCCTTATCCCCTCCTCTCTCCCTCCCTCACCCCCTCTCTCCTGCCTTATCCCCCTCCTCTCTCCCTCCCTCACCCCTCTCTCTCCTGCCTTATCCCCCTCCTCTCTCCCTCCCTCACCCCTCTCTCTCCTGCCTTATCCCCCTCCTCTCTCCCTCCCTCACCCCTCTCTCTCCTGCCTTATCCCCCTCCTCTCTCCCTCCCTCACCCCTCTCTCTCCTGCCTTATCCCCCTCCTCTCTCCCTCCCTCACCCCTCTCTCTCCTGCCTTATCCCCCTCCTCTCTCCCTCCCTCACCCCTCTCTCTCCTGCCTTATCCCCCTCCTCTCTCTCTCTCCTTTCCCTGTTTCCACTATCTCCCCCCAGTGCCTTTGCCACTCTGGAAGAGGAGGCGTGTACAGAGTTGGTTCCCTACCTGGCCTACATCCTGGACACTCTGGTGTTTGCCTTCAACAAGTACCAACACAAGAACCTGCTTATACTGTACGATGCTATAGGGACGCTCGCTGACTCCGTTGGACACCACCTCAACAAGCCGGTGCACGCACGCACACACACACACACACACACACACACACACACCTTTCAGCTGTGTGTTTAGTTGTTGTCGTCTAATGTGGGCTTTACTGTATGTGTTTAGTTGTGATGTCTAATGTGGGCTTTACTGTATGTGTTTAGTTGTGATGTCTAATGTGGGCTTTACTGTATGTGTTTAGTTGTGATGTCTAATGTGGGCTTTACTGTATGTGTTTAGTTGTGATGTCTAATGTGGGCTTTACTGTATGTGTTTAGTTGTGATGTCTAATGTGGGCTTTACTGTATGTGTTTAGTTGTGATGTCTGTGGGCTTTACTGTATGTGTTTAGTTGTGATGTCTAATGTGGGCTTTACTGTATGTGTTTAGTTGTGATGTCTAATGTGGGCTTTACTGTATGTGTTTAGTTGTGATGTCTGTGGGCTTTACTGTATGTGTTTAGTTGTGATGTCTGTGGGCTTTACTGTATGTGTTTAGTTGTGATGTCTAATGTGGGCTTTACTGTATGTGTTTAGTTGTGATTTCTAATGTGGGCTTTACTGTATGTGTTTAGTTGATGTCTAATGTGGGCTTTACTGAATGTGTTTAGTTGTGATGTCTAATGTGGGCTTTACTGTATGTGTTTAGTTGTGATGTCTAATGTGGGCTTTACTGTATGTGTTTAGTTGTGATGTCTAATGTGGGCTTTACTGTATGTGTTTAGGAGTACATTCAGATGCTGATGCCTCCACTGATAGCAAAGTGGAACCAGCTGAAGGACGAAGACAAGGATCTGTTCCCTTTACTAGAGGTGAGCCTCACCCTGTTCTCTAAGGTTCCCTTTACTAGAGGTGAGCCTCACCCTGTTATCTAAGGTTCCCTTTACTAGAGGTGGGCCTCACTGTCTAATAATGTTCCCTTTACTTGAGGTGAGCCTCACTGTCCTCTAATAAGGTTCCCTTTACTAGAGGTGAGCCTCACTGTCCTCTATTAAGGTTCCCTTTACTAGAGGTGAGCCTCACTGTCCTAAAATAATGTTCCCTTTACTAGAGGTGGGCCTCACTGTCTAATAATGTTCCCTTTACTAGAGGTGAGCCTCACTGTCTAATAATGTTCCCTTTACTAGAGGTGAGCCTCACTGTCCTCTAATAATGTTCCCTTTGCTAGAGGTGAGCCTCACTGTCCTCTAATAATGTTCCCTTTACTAGAGTTGGGCCTCACTGTCTAATAATGTTCCCTTTACTAGAGGTGAGCCTCACTGTCCTCTAATAATGTTCCCTTTGCTAGAGGTGAGCCTCACTGTCCTCTAATAATGTTCCCTTTACTAGAGTTGGGCCTCACTGTCTAATAATGTTCCCTTTACTAGAGGTGAGCCTCACTGTTCTCTAATATAATGTTCCCTTTACTAGAGGTGAGCCTCACTGTCTAATAATGTTCCCTTTACTAGAGGTGAGCCTCACTGTCTAATAATGTTCCCTTTACTAGAGGTGAGCCTCACTGTCCTCTAATAATGTTCCCTTTACTAGAGGTGAGCCTCACTGTCTAATAATGTTCCCTTTACTAGAGGTGAGCCTCACTGTCCTCTAATAATGTTCCCTTTACTAGAGGTGAGCCTCACTGTCCTCTAATAATGTTCCCTTTACTAGAGGTGAGCCTCACTGTCCTCTAATAATGTTCCCTTTACTAGAGGTGAGCCTCACTGTCCTCTAATAATGTTCCCTTTACTAGAGGTGAGCCTCACTGTCCTCTAATAATGTTCCCTTTACTAGAGGTGAGCCTCACTGTCTAATAATGTTCCCTTTACTAGAGGTGAGCCTCACTGTCCTCTAATAATGTTCCCTTTACTAGAGGTGAGCCTCACTGTCCTCTAATAATGTTCCCTTTACTAGAGGTGAGCCTCACTGTCCTCTAATAATGTTCCCTTTACTAGAGGTGAGCCTCACTGTCCTCTAATATAATGTTCCCTTTACTAGAGGTGAGCCTCACCTTGTTCTCTAATAAGGTTCCCTTTACTAGAGGTGAGCCTCACTGTCTAATAATGTTCCCTTTACTAGAGGTGAGCCTCACTGTCTAATAATGTTCCCTTTACTAGAGGTGAGCCTCACTGTTCTCTAATATAATGTTCCCTTTACTAGAGGTGAGCCTCACTGTCTAATAATGTTCCCTTTACTAGAGGTGAGCCTCACTGTCTAATAATGTTCCCTTTACTAGAGGTGAGCCTCACTGTCTAATAATGTTCCCTTTACTAGAGGTGAGCCTTACTGTCCTCAAATAATGTTCCCTTTACTAGAGGTGAGCCTTACTGTCCTCAAATAATGTTCCCTTTACTAGAGGTGAGTCTCACTGTCTAATAATGTTCCCTTTACTAGAGGTGAGCCTCACTGTCTAATAATGTTCCCTTTACTAGAGGTGAGTCTCACTGTCTAATAATGTTCCCTTTACTAGAGGTGAGCCTCACTGTCTAATAATGTTCCCTTTACTAGAGGTGAGCCTCACTGTCCTCAAATAATGTTCCCTTTACTAGAGGTGAGCCTCACTGTCTAATAATGTTCCCTTTACTAGAGGTGAGCCTCACTGTCCTCAAATAATGTTCCCTTTACTAGAGGTGAGCCTCACTGTCCTCTAATAATGTTCCCTTTACTAGAGGTGAGCCTCACTGTCCTCTAATAATGTTCCCTTTACTAGAGGTGAGCCTCACTGTCCTCTAATAATGTTCCCTTTACTAGAGGTGAGCCTCACTGTCCTCTAATAATGTTCCCTTTACTAGAGGTGAGCCTCACTGTCCTCTAATAATGTTCCCTTTACTAGAGGTGAGCCTCACTGTCCTCTAATAATGTTCCCTTTACTAGAGGTGAGCCTCACTGTCCTCTAATAATGTTCCCTTTACTAGAGGTGAGCCTCACTGTCCTCTAATAATGTTCCCTTTACTAGAGGTGAGCCTCACTGTCCTCTAATAATGTTCCCTTTACTAGAGGTGAGCCTCACTGTCCTCTAATAATGTTCCCTTTACTAGAGGTGAGCCTCACTGTCCTCTAATAATGTTCCCTTTACTAGAGGTGAGCCTCACTGTCCTCTAATAATGTTCCCTTTACTAGAGGTGAGCCTCACTGTCCTCTAATAATGTTCCCTTTACTAGAGGTGAGCCTCACTGTCCTCTAATAATGTTCCCTTTACTAGAGGTGAGCCTCACTGTCCTCTAATAATGTTCCCTTTACTTGAGGTGAGCCTCACTGTCCTCTAATAATGTTCCCTTTACTAGAGGTGAGCCTCACTGTCCTCTAATAATGTTCCCTTTACTAGAGGTGAGCCTCACTGTCTAATAATGTTCCCTTTACTAGAGGTGAGCCTCACTGTCTAATAATGTTCCCTTTACTAGAGGTGAGCCTCACTGTTCTCTAATATAATGCTGCCTTTACTAGAGGTGAGCCTCACTGTCTAATAATGTTCCTTTACTAGAGGTGAGCCTCACTGTTCTCTAATATAATGTTCCCTTTACTAGAGGTGAGCCTCACTGTTCTCTAATATAATGTTCCCTTTACTAGAGGTGAGCCTCACTGTCTAATAATGTTCCCTTTACTAGAGGTGAGCCTCACTGTCCTCTAATAATGTTCCCTTTACTAGAGGTGAGCCTCACTGTCTAATAATGTTCCCTTTACTAGAGTTGGGCCTCACTGTCTAATAATGTTCCCTTTACTAGAGGTGAGCCTCACTGTTCTCTAATATAATGCTGCCTTTACTAGAGGTGAGCCTCACTGTCTAATAATGTTCCCTTTACTAGAGGTGAGCCTCACTGTTCTCTAATATAATGTTCCCTTTACTAGAGGTGAGCCTCACTGTTCTCTAATATAATGTTCCCTTTACTAGAGGTGAGCCTCACTGTCCTCTAATAATGTTCCCTTTACTAGAGGTGAGCCTCACTGTCTAATAATGTTCCTTTACTAGAGGTGAGCCTCACTGTCCTCTAATGTTCCCTTTACTAGAGGTGAGCCTCACTGTCCTCTAATAATGTTCCCTTTACTAGAGGTGAGCCTCACTGTCTAATAATGTTCCCTTTACTAGAGGTGAGCCTCACTGTCTAATAATGTTCCCTTTACTAGAGGTGAGCCTCACTGTCCTCTAATAATGTTCCCTTTACTAGAGTTGAGCCTCACTGTCTAATAATGTTCCCTTTACTAGAGGTGAGCCTCACTGTTCTCTAATATAATGCTGCCTTTACTAGAGGTGAGCCTCACTGTCTAATAATGTTCCCTTTACTAGAGGTGAGCCTCACTGTTCTCTAATATAATGTTCCCTTTACTAGAGGTGAGCCTCACTGTTCTCTAATATAATGTTCCCTTTACTAGAGGTGAGCCTCACTGTTCTCTAATATAATGTTCCCTTTACTAGAGGTGAGCCTCACTGTCTAATAATGTTCCCTTTACTAGAGGTGAGCCTCACTGTCCTCAAATAATGTTCCCTTTACTAGAGGTGAGCCTCACTGTCTAATAATGTTCCCTTTACTAGAGGTGAGCCTCACTGTCCTCTAATGTTCCTTTACTAGAGGTGAGCCTCACTGTCCTCTAATAATGTTCCCTTTACTAGAGGTGAGCCTCACTGTCTAATAATGTTCCCTTTACTAGAGGTGAGCCTCACTGTCTAATAATGTTCCCTTTACTAGAGGTGAGCCTCACTGTCCTCTAATAATGTTCCCTTTACTAGAGTTGGGCCTCTGTCTAATAATGTTCCCTTTACTAGAGGTGAGCCTCACTGTTCTCTAATATAATGCTGCCTTTACTAGAGGTGAGCCTCACTGTCTAATAATGTTCCCTTTACTAGAGGTGAGCCTCACTGTTCTCTAATATAATGTTCCCTTTACTAGAGGTGAGCCTCACTGTTCTCTAATATAATGTTCCCTTTACTAGAGGTGAGCCTCACCGTCTAATAATGTTCCCTTTACTAGAGGTGAGCTTCACTGTCTAATAATGTTCCCTTTACTAGAGATGAGCCTCACTGTCCTCTAATAATGTTCCCTTTACTAGAGGTGAGCCTCACTGTCTAATAATGTTCCCTTTACTAGAGTTGGGCCTCACTGTCTAATAATGTTCCCTTTACTAGAGGTGAGCCTCACTGTTCTCTAATATAATGCTGCCTTTACTAGAGGTGAGCCTCACTGTTCTCTAATATAATGTTCCCTTTACTAGAGGTGAGCCTCACTGTTCTCTAATATAATGTTCCCTTTACTAGAGGTGAGCCTCACTGTTCTCTAATATAATGCTGCCTTTACTAGAGGTGAGCCTCACTGTTCTCTAATATAATGTTCCCTTTACTAGAGGTGAGCCTCACTGTTCTCTAATATAATGTTCCCTTTACTAGAGGTGAGCCTCACTGTCTAATAATGTTCCCTTTACTAGAGGTGAGCCTCACTGTCAAATAATGTTCCCTTTACTAGAGGTGAGCCTCACTGTCCTCAAATAATGTTCCCTTTACTAGAGGTGAGCCTCACTGTCTAATAATGTTCCCTTTACTAGAGGTGAGCCTCACTGTCCTCAAATAATGTTCCCTTTACTAGAGGTGAGCCTCACTGTCCTCTAATAATGTTCCCTTTACTAGAGGTGAGCCTCACTGTCTAATAATGTTCCCTTTACTAGAGGTGAGCCTCACTGTCTAATAATGTTCCCTTTACTAGAGGTGAGCCTCACTGTCCTCAAATAATGTTCCCTTTACTAGAGGTGAGCCTCACTGTCTAATAATGTTCCCTTTACTAGAGGTGAGCCTCACTGTCCTCTAATAATGTTCCCTTTACTAGAGGTGAGCCTCACTGTCCTCTAATAATGTTCCCTTTACTAGAGGTGAGCCTCACTGTCCTCTAATAATGTTCCCTTTACTAGAGGTGAGCCTCACTGTCCTCTAATAATGTTCCCTTTACTAGAGGTGAGCCTCACTGTCCTCTAATAATGTTCCCTTTACTAGAGGTGAGCCTCACTGTCTAATGATGTTCCCTTTACTAGAGGTGAGCCTCACTGTCCTCAAATAATGTTCCCTTTACTAGAGGTGAGCCTCACTGTCCTCTAATAATGTTCCCTTTACTAGAGGTGAGCCTCACTGTCCTCTAATAATGTTCCCTTTACTAGAGGTGAGCCTCACTGTCCTCTAATATAATGTTCCCTTTACTAGAGGTGAGCCTCACCTTGTTCTCTAATAAGGTTCCCTTTACTAGAGGTGAGCCTCACTGTCTAATAATGTTCCCTTTACTAGAGGTGAGCCTCACTGTCTAATAATGTTCCCTTTACTAGAGGTGAGCCTCACTGTCTAATAATGTTCCCTTTACTAGAGGTGAGCCTCACTGTTCTCTAATATAATGTTCCCTTTACTAGAGGTGAGACTCACTGTCTAATAATGTTCCCTTTACTAGAGGTGAGCCTCACTATCTAATAATGTTCCCTTTACTAGAGGTGAGCCTCACTGTCTAATAATGTTCCCTTTACTAGAGGTGAGCCTCACTGTCTAATAATGTTCCCTTTACTAGAGGTGAGCCTCACTGTCTAATAATGTTCCCTTTACTAGAGGTGAGCCTTACTGTCCTCAAATAATGTTCCCTTTACTAGAGGTGAGCCTTACTGTCCTCAAATAATGTTCCCTTTACTAGAGGTGAGCCTCACTGTCTAATAATGTTCCCTTTACTAGAGGTGAGCCTCACTGTCTAATAATGTTCCCTTTACTAGAGGTGAGCCTCACTGTCTAATAATGTTCCCTTTACTAGAGGTGAGCCTCACTGTCTAATAATGTTCCCTTTACTAGAGGTGAGCCTCACTGTCCTCAAATAATGTTCCCTTTACTAGAGGTGAGCCTCACTGTCTAATAATGTTCCCTTTACTAGAGGTGAGCCTCACTGTCCTCAAATAATGTTCCCTTTACTAGAGGTGAGCCTCACTGTCCTCTAATAATGTTCCCTTTACTAGAGGTGAGCCTCACTGTCCTCTAATAATGTTCCCTTTACTAGAGGTGAGCCTCACTGTCCTCTAATAATGTTCCCTTTACTAGAGGTGAGCCTCACTGTCCTCTAATAATGTTCCTTTACTAGAGGTGAGCCTCACTGTCCTCTAATAATGTTCCCTTTACTAGAGGTGAGCCTCACTGTCCTCTAATAATGTTCCCTTTACTAGAGGTGAGCCTCACTGTCCTCTAATAATGTTCCCTTTACTAGAGGTGAGCCTCACTGTCCTCTAATAATGTTCCCTTTACTAGAGGTGAGCCTCACTGTCCTCTAATAATGTTCCCTTTACTAGAGGTGAGCCTCACTGTCCTCTAATAATGTTCCCTTTACTAGAGGTGAGCCTCACTGTCCTCTAATAATGTTCCCTTTACTTGAGGTGAGCCTCACTGTCCTCTAAATAATGTTCCCTTTACTAGAGGTGAGCCTCACTGTCCTCTAATAATGTTCCCTTTACTAGAGGTGAGCCTCACTGTCTAATAATGTTCCCTTTACTAGAGGTGAGCCTCACTGTCTAATAATGTTCCCTTTACTAGAGGTGAGCCTCACTGTTCTCTAATATAATGCTGCCTTTACTAGAGGTGAGCCTCACTGTCTAATAATGTTCCCTTTACTAGAGGTGAGCCTCACTGTCCTCTAATAATGTTCCCTTTACTAGAGGTGAGCCTCACTGTCCTCTAATAATGTTCCCTTTACTAGAGGTGAGCCTCACTGTCCTCTAATAATGTTCCCTTTACTAGAGGTGAGCCTCACTGTCCTCTAATAATGTTCCCTTTACTAGAGGTGAGCCTCACTGTCCTCTAATAATGTTCCCTTTACTTGAGGTGAGCCTCACTGTCCTCTAATGTTCCCTTTACTAGAGGTGAGCCTCACTGTCCTCTAATAATGTTCCCTTTACTAGAGGTGAGCCTCACTGTCTAATAATGTTCCCTTTACTAGAGGTGAGCCTCACTGTCCTCTAATAATGTTCCCTTTACTAGAGGTGAGCCTCACTGTTCTCTAATATAATGCTGCCTTTACTAGAGGTGAGCCTCACTGTCTAATAATGTTCCCTTTACTAGAGGTGAGCCTCACTGTTCTCTAATATAATGTTCCCTTTACTAGAGGTGAGCCTCACTGTTCTCTAATATAATGTTCCCTTTACTAGAGGTGAGCCTCACTGTCTAATAATGTTCCCTTTACTAGAGGTGAGCCTCACTGTCCTCTAATAATGTTCCCTTTACTAGAGGTGAGCCTCACTGTCTAATAATGTTCCCTTTACTAGAGTTGGGCCTCACTGTCTAATAATGTTCCCTTTACTAGAGGTGAGCCTCACTGTTCTCTAATATAATGTTCCCTTTACTAGAGGTGAGCCTCACTGTTCTCTAATATAATGTTCCCTTTACTAGAGGTGAGCCTCACTGTTCTCTAATATAATGTTCCCTTTACTAGAGGTGAGCCTCACTGTCCTCTAATAATGTTCCCTTTACTAGAGGTGAGCCTCACTGTCTAATAATGTTCCCTTTACTAGAGGTGAGCCTCACTGTCCTCTAATAATGTTCCCTTTACTAGAGGTGAGCCTCACTGTCTAATAATGTTCCTTTACTAGAGGTGAGCCTCACTGTCTAATAATGTTCCCTTTACTAGAGGTGAGCCTCACTGTCCTCTAATAATGTTCCCTTTACTAGAGTTGGGCCTCACTGTCTAATAATGTTCCCTTTACTAGAGGTGAGCCTCACTGTTCTCTAATATAATGCTGCCTTTATAGACTAGAGGTGAGCCTCACTGTCTAATAATGTTCCCTTTACTAGAGGTGAGCCTCACTGTTCTCTAATATAATGTTCCCTTTACTAGAGGTGAGCCTCACTGTTCTCTAATATAATGTTCCCTTTACTAGAGGTGAGCCTCACTGTCTAATAATGTTCCCTTTACTAGAGGTGAGCCTCACTGTCTAATAATGTTCCCTTTACTAGAGGTGAGCCTCACTGTCCTCTAATAATGTTCCCTTTACTGGAGGTGAGCCTCACTGTCTAATAATGTTCCCTTTACTAGAGTTGGGCCTCACTGTCTAATAATGTTCCCTTTACTAGAGGTGAGCCTCACTGTTCTCTAATATAATGTTCCCTTTACTAGAGGTGAGCCTCACTGTCTAATAATGTTCCCTTTACTAGAGGTGAGCCTCACTGTCCTCAAATAATGTTCCCTTTACTAGAGGTGAGCCTCACTGTCTAATAATGTTCCCTTTACTAGAGGTGAGCCTCACTGTCCTCAAATAATGTTCCCTTTACTAGAGGTGAGCCTCACTGTCCTCTAATAATGTTCCCTTTACTAGAGGTGAGCCTCACTGTCCTCTAATAATGTTCCCTTTACTAGAGGTGAGCCTCACTGTCCTCTAATAATGTTCCCTTTACTAGAGGTGAGCCTCACTGTCCTCTAATAATGTTCCCTTTACTAGAGGTGAGCCTCACTGTCTAATAATGTTCCCTTTACTAGAGGTGAGCCTCACTGTCTAATAATGTTCCCTTTACTAGAGGTGAGCCTCACTGTCTAATAATGTTCCCTTTACTAGAGGTGAGCCTCACTGTCTAATAATGTTCCCTTTACTAGAGGTGAGCCTCACTGTCCTCAAATAATGTTCCCTTTACTAGAGGTGAGCCTCACTGTCTAATAATGTACCCTTTACTAGAGGTGAGCCTCACTGTTCTCTAATATAATGTTCCCTTTACTAGAGGTGAGCCTCACTGTTCTCTAATATAATGTTCCCTTTACTAGAGGTGAGCTTCACTGTCTAATAATGTTCCCTTTACTAGAGATGAGCCTCACTGTCCTCTAATAATGTTCCCTTTACTAGAGGTGAGCCTCACTGTCTAATAATGTTCCCTTTACTAGAGTTGGGCCTCACTGTCTAATAATGTTCCCTTTACTAGAGGTGAGCCTCACTGTTCTCTAATATAATGTTCCCTTTACTAGAGGTGAGCCTCACTGTCTAATAATGTTCCCTTTACTAGAGGTGAGCCTCACTGTTCTCTAATATAATGTTCCCTTTACTAGAGGTGAGCCTCACTGTTCTCTAAATAATGTTCCCTTTACTAGAGGTGAGCCTCACTGTCCTCTAATAATGTTCCCTTTACTAGAGGTGAGCCTCACTGTCTAATAATGTTCCCTTTACTAGAGGTGAGCCTCACTGTCCTCTAATGTTCCCTTTACTAGAGGTGAGCCTCACTGTCCTCTAATAATGTTCCCTTTACTAGAGGTGAGCCTCACTGTTCTCTAATATAATGCTGCCTTTACTAGAGGTGAGCCTCACTGTCTAATAATGTTCCCTTTACTAGAGGTGAGCCTCACTGTTCTCTAATAATGTTCCCTTTACTAGAGTTGAGCCTCACTGTCTAATAATGTTCCCTTTACTAGAGGTGAGCCTCACTGTCTCTAATATAATGTTGCCTTTACTAGAGGTGAGCCTCACTGTCTAATAATGTTCCCTTTACTAGAGGTGAGCCTCACTGTCCTCTAATATAATGTTCCCTTTACTAGAGGTGAGCCTCACTGTTCTCTAATAATGTTCCCTTTACTAGAGGTGAGCCTCACTGTCTAATAATGTTCCTTTACTAGAGGTGAGCCTCACTGTCTAAATGTTCCCTTTACTAGAGGTGAGCCTCACTGTCCTCTAATAATGTTCCCTTTACTAGAGGTGAGCCTCACTGTCTAATAATGTTCCCTTTACTAGAGTTGGGTGAGCCTCACTGTTCTCTAATATAATGTTGCCTTTACTAGAGGTGAGCCTCACTGTTCTCTAATATAATGTTCCTTTACTAGAGGTGAGCCTCACTGTTCTCTAATATAATGTTCCCTTTACTAGAGGTGAGCCTCACTGTTCTCTAATATAATGTGCCTTTACTAGAGGTGAGCCTCACTGTTCTCTAATATAATGTTCCTTTACTAGAGGTGAGCCTCACTGTCTAATAATGTTCCCTTTACTAGAGGTGAGCCTCACTGTCTAATAATGTTCCCTTTACTAGAGGTGAGCCTCACTGTCTAATAATGTTCCCTTTACTAGAGGTGAGCCTCACTGTCTAATAATGTTCCCTTTACTAGAGGTGAGCCTCACTGTCTAATAATGTTCCCTTTACTAGAGGTGAGCCTCACTGTCTAATAATGTTCCCTTTACTAGAGGTGAGCCTCACTGTCTCAAATAATGTTCCCTTTACTAGAGGTGAGCCTCACTGTCCTCAAATAATGTTCCTTTACTAGAGGTGAGCCTCACTGTCTAATAATGTTCCCTTTACTAGAGGTGAGCCTCACTGTCTAATAATGTTCCCTTTACTAGAGGTGAGCCTCACTGTCTAATAATGTTCCTTTACTAGAGGTGAGCCTCACTGTCCTCTAATAATGTTCCCTTTACTAGAGGTGAGCCTCACTGTCCTCAAATAATGTTCCCTTTACTAGAGGTGAGCCTCACTGTCTAATAATGTTCCTTTACTAGAGGTGAGCCTCACTGTCCTCAAATAATGTTCCCTTTACTAGAGGTGAGCCTCACTGTCCTCTAATAATGTTCCCTTTACTAGAGGTGAGCCTCACTGTCCTCTAATAATGTTCCCTTTACTAGAGGTGAGCCTCACTGTCCTCTAATAATGTTCCCTTTACTAGAGGTGAGCCTCACTGTCCTCTAATAATGTTCCCTTTACTAGAGGTGAGCCTCACTGTCCTCTAATAATGTTCCCTTTACTAGAGGTGAGCCTCACTGTCCTCTAATAATGTTCCCTTTACTAGAGGTGAGCCTCACTGTCCTCTAATAATGTTCCCTTTACTAGAGGTGAGCCTCACTGTCCTCTAATAATGTTCCCTTTACTAGAGGTGAGCCTCACTGTCCTCTAATAATGTTCCCTTTACTAGAGGTGAGCCTCACTGTCCTCTAATAATGTTCCCTTTACTAGAGGTGAGCCTCACTGTCCTCTAATAATGTTCCCTTTACTAGAGGTGAGCCTCACTGTCCTCTAATGTTCCCTTTACTAGAGGTGAGCCTCACTGTCCTCTAATAATGTTCCCTTTACTAGAGGTGAGCCTCACTGTCTAATAATGTTCCCTTTACTAGAGGTGAGCCTCACTGTCTAATAATGTTCCCTTTACTAGAGGTGAGCCTCACTGTTCTCTAATATAATGCTGCCTTTACTAGAGGTGAGCCTCACTGTCTAATAATGTTCCCTTTACTAGAGGTGAGCCTCACTGTCCTCTAATAATGTTCCTTTACTAGAGGTGAGCCTCACTGTCCTCTAATAATGTTCCCTTTACTAGAGGTGAGCCTCACTGTCCTCTAATAATGTTCCCTTTACTAGAGGTGAGCCTCACTGTCCTCTAATAATGTTCCCTTTACTAGAGGTGAGCCTCACTGTCCTCTAATAATGTTCCCTTTACTAGAGGTGAGCCTCACTGTCCTAATAATGTTCCCTTTACTAGAGGTGAGCCTCACTGTCCTCTAATAATGTTCCCTTTACTAGAGGTGAGCCTCACTGTCTAATAATGTTCCCTTTACTAGAGGTGAGCCTCACTGTCTAATAATGTTCCCTTTACTAGAGGTGAGCCTCACTGTTCTCTAATATAATGTTCCCTTTACTAGAGGTGAGCCTCACTGTCTAATAATGTTCCCTTTACTAGAGGTGAGCCTCACTGTTCTCTAAATAATGTTCCCTTTACTAGAGGTGAGCCTCACTGTTCTCTAATATAATGTTCCCTTTACTAGAGGTGAGCCTCACTGTCTAATAATGTTCCCTTTACTAGAGGTGAGCCTCACTGTCCTCTAATAATGTTCCCTTTACTAGAGGTGAGCCTCACTGTCTAATAATGTTCCCTTTACTAGAGTTGAGCCTCACTGTCTAATAATGTTCCCTTTACTAGAGGTGAGCCTCACTGTTCTCTAATAATGCTGCCTTTACTAGAGGTGAGCCTCACTGTCTAATAATGTTCCCTTTACTAGAGGTGAGCCTCACTGTTCTCTAATATAATGTTCCCTTTACTAGAGGTGAGCCTCACTGTTCTCTAAATAATGTTCCTTTACTAGAGGTGAGCCTCACTGTCCTAATAATGTTCCCTTTACTAGAGGTGAGCCTCACTGTCCTCTAATATAATGTTCCCTTTACTAGAGGTGAGCCTCACCTTGTTCTCTAATAAGGTTCCCTTTACTAGAGGTGAGCCTCACTGTCCTCTAATAATGTTCCCTTTACTAGAGGTGAGCCTCACTGTCTAATAATGTTCCCTTTACTAGAGGTGAGCCTCACTGTCTAATAATGTTCCCTTTACTAGAGGTGAGCCTCACTGTCCTCTAATAATGTTCCCTTTACTAGAGTTGGGCCTCACTGTCTAATAATGTTCCCTTTACTAGAGGTGAGGCTCACTGTTCTCTAATATAATGCTGCCTTTACTAGAGGTGAGCCTCACTGTCTAATAATGTTCCCTTTACTAGAGGTGAGCCTCACTGTTCTCTAATATAATGTTCCCTTTACTAGAGGTGAGCCTCACTGTCTAAATAATGTTCCTTTACTAGAGGTGAGCCTCACTGTCTAATAATGTTCCCTTTACTAGAGGTGAGCCTCACTGTCTAATAATGTTCCCTTTACTAGAGGTGAGCCTCACTGTCCTCTAATAATGTTCCCTTTACTAGAGGTGAGCCTCACTGTCTAATAATGTTCCCTTTACTAGAGTTGAGCCTCACTGTCTAATAATGTTCCTTTACTAGAGGTGAGCCTCACTGTTCTCTAATATAATGTTGCCTTTACTAGAGGTGAGCCTCACTGTCTCTAATATAATGTTCCCTTTACTAGAGGTGAGCCTCACTGTCTCTAATATAATGTTCCCTTTACTAGAGGTGAGCCTCACTGTCCTCTAATAATGTTCCTTTACTAGAGGTGAGCCTCACTGTCCTCTAAATAATGCTGCCTTTACTAGAGGTGAGCCTCACTGTCTAATAATGTTCCCTTTACTAGAGGTGAGCCTCACTGTCTAATAATGTTCCCTTTACTAGAGGTGAGCCTCACTGTCCTAATAATGTTCCCTTTACTAGAGGTGAGCCTCACTGTCTAATAATGTTCCCTTTACTAGAGGTGAGCCTCACTGTCCTCTAATGTTCCCTTTACTAGAGGTGAGCCTCACTGTCCTCTAATAATGTTCCCTTTACTAGAGGTGAGCCTCACTGTCTAATAATGTTCCCTTTACTAGAGTTGGGCCTCACTGTCTAATAATGTTCCCTTTACTAGAGGTGAGCCTCACTGTTCTCTAAATAATGCTGCCTTTACTAGAGGTGAGCCTCACTGTCTCTAAATAATGTTCCCTTTACTAGAGGTGAGCCTCACTGTTCTCTAATATAATGTTCCCTTTACTAGAGGTGAGCCTCACTGTTCTCTAATAATGTTCTGCCTTTACTAGAGGTGAGCCTCACTGTTCTCTAAATAATGTTCCCTTTACTAGAGGTGAGCCTCACTGTTCTCTAAATAATGTTCCCTTTACTAGAGGTGAGCCTCACTGTCTAATAATGTTCCCTTTACTAGAGGTGAGCCTCACTGTCTAATAATGTTCCCTTTACTAGAGGTGAGCCTCACTGTCCTCAAATAATGTTCCCTTTACTAGAGGTGAGCCTCACTGTCCTCAAATAATGTTCCCTTTACTAGAGGTGAGCCTCACTGTCCTCTAATAATGTTCCCTTTACTAGAGGTGAGCCTCACTGTCTAATAATGTTCCCTTTACTAGAGGTGAGCCTCACTGTCTAATAATGTTCCCTTTACTAGAGGTGAGCCTCACTGTCTAATAATGTTCCCTTTACTAGAGGTGAGCCTCACTGTCTAATAATGTTCCCTTTACTAGAGGTGAGCCTCACTGTCCTCAAATCATGTTCCCTTTACTAGAGGTGAGCCTCACTGTCCTCAAATAATGTTCCCTTTACTAGAGTTGAGCCTCACTGTCTAATAATGTTCCCTTTACTAGAGGTGAGCCTCACTGTCCTCTATTAAGGTTCCCTTTACTAGAGGTGAGCCTCACTGTTCTAAAATAATGTTCCCTTTACTAGAGGTGAGCCTCACTGTCTAATAATGTTCCCTTTACTAGAGGTGAGCCTCACTGTCTAATAATGTTCCCTTTACTAGAGGTGAGCCTCACTGTCCTCTAATGTTCCCTTTACTAGAGGTGAGCTTCACTGTCCTCTAATAATGTTCCCTTTACTAGAGGTGAGCCTCACTGTCCTCTAATGTTCCCTTTACTAGAGGTGAGCCTCACTGTCCTCTAATAATGTTCCCTTTACTAGAGGTGAGCCTCACTGTCTAATAATGTTCCCCTTACTAGAGGTGAGCCTCACTGTCTAATAATGTTCCCTTTACTAGAGGTGAGCCTCACTGTCTAATAATGTTCCCTTTACTAGAGGTGAGCCTCACTGTCTAATAATGTTCCCTTTACTAGAGGTGAGCCTCACTGTCTAATAATGTTCCCTTTACTAGAGGTGAGCCTCACTGTCCTCTAATGTTCCCTTTACTAGAGGTGAGCCTCACTGTCCTCAAATGATGTTCCCTTTACTAGAGGTGAGCCTCACTGTCCTCAAATAATGTTCCTTTACTAGAGGTGAGCCTCACTGTCTAATAATGTTCCCTTTACTAGAGGTGAGCCTCACTGTCCTCAAATAATGTTCCCTTTACTAGAGGTGAGCCTTTACTAGAGGTGAGCCTCACTGTCTAATAATGTTCCCTTTACTAGAGGTGAGCCTCACTGTCTAATAATGTTCCCTTTACTAGAGTTGGGCCTCACTGTCTAATAATGTTCCCTTTACTGGAGGTGAGCCTCACTGTCTAATAATGTTCCCTTTACTAGAGTTGGGCCTCACTGTCTAATAATGTTCCCTTTACTAGAGGTGAGCCTCACTGTTCTCTAATATAATGTTCCCTTTACTAGAGGTGAGCCTCACTGTCTAATAATGTTCCCTTTACTAGAGGTGAGCCTCACTGTCTAATAATGTTCCCTTTACTAGAGGTGAGCCTCACTGTCCTCAAATAATGTTCCCTTTACTAGAGGTGAGCCTCACTGTCTAATAATGTTCCCTTTACTAGAGGTGAGCCTCACTGTCCTCAAATAATGTTCCCTTTACTAGAGGTGAGCCTGACTGTCCTCTAATAATGTTCCCTTTACTAGAGGTGAGCCTCACTGTCCTCTAATAATGTTCCTTTACTAGAGGTGAGCCTCACTGTCCTCTAATAATGTTCCCTTTACTAGAGGTGAGCCTCACTGTCCTCTAATAATGTTCCTTTACTAGAGGTGAGCCTCACTGTCCTCTAATAATGTTCCCTTTACTAGAGGTGAGCCTCACTGTCCTCTAATAATGTTCCCTTTACTAGAGGTGAGCCTCACTGTCCTCTAATAATGTTCCCTTTACTAGAGGTGAGCCTCACTGTCCTCTAATAATGTTCCCTTTACTAGAGGTGAGCCTCACTGTCCTCTAATAATGTTCCCTTTACTAGAGGTGAGCCTCACTGTCTAATAATGTTCCTTTACTAGAGGTGAGCCTCACTGTCCTCTAATGTTCCCTTTACTAGAGGTGAGCCTCACTGTCCTCTAATAATGTTCCCTTTACTAGAGGTGAGCCTCACTGTCTAATAATGTTCCCTTTACTAGAGGTGAGCCTCACTGTCCTCTAATAATGTTCCCTTTACTAGAGGTGAGCCTCACTGTCTAATAATGTTCCCTTTACTAGAGTTGGGCCTCACTGTCTAATAATGTTCCCTTTACTAGAGGTGAGCCTCACTGTTCTCTAATATAATGTTGCCTCTACTAGAGGTGAGCCTCACTGTCTAATAATGTTCCCTTTACTAGAGGTGAGCCTCACTGTCCTCTAATAATGTTCCCTTTACTAGAGGTGAGCCTCACTGTCTAATAATGTTCCCTTTACTAGAGGTGAGCCTCACTGTCCTCTAATGTTCCCTTTACTAGAGGTGAGCCTCACTGTCCTCAAATAATGTTCCCTTTACTAGAGGTGAGCCTCACTGTCCTCTAATGTTCCCTTTACTAGAGGTGAGCCTCACTGTCCTCAAATGATGTTCCCTTTACTAGAGGTGAGCCTCACTGTCCTCAAATAATGTTCCCTTTACTAGAGGTGAGCCTCACTGTCTAATAATGTTCCCTTTACTAGAGGTGAGCCTCACTGTCCTCAAATAATGTTCCCTTTACTAGAGGTGGTCCTCAAATAATGTTCCCTTTACTAGAGGTGAGCCTCACTGTCTAATAATGTTCCCTTTACTACAGGTGAGCCTCACTGTCTAATAATGTTCCCTTTACTAGAGTTGGGCCTCACTGTCTAATAATGTTCCCTTTACTGGAGGTGAGCCTCACTGTCTAATAATGTTCCTTTTACTAGAGTTGGGCCTCACTGTCTAATAATGTTCCCTTTACTAGAGGTGAGCCTCACTGTTCTCTAATATAATGTTCCCTTTACTAGAGGTGAGCCTCACTGTCTAATAATGTTCCCTTTACTAGAGGTGAGCCTCACTGTCTAATAATGTTCCCTTTACTAGAGGTGAGCCTCACTGTCCTCAAATAATGTTCCCTTTACTAGAGGTGAGCCTCACTGTCTAATAATGTTCCCTTTACTAGAGGTGAGCCTCACTGTCCTCAAATAATGTTCCCTTTACTAGAGGTGAGCCTCACTGTCCTCTAATAATGTTCCCTTTACTAGAGGTGAGCCTCACTGTCCTCTAATAATGTTCCCTTTACTAGAGGTGAGCCTCACTGTCCTCTAATAATGTTCCCTTTACTAGAGGTGAGCCTCACTGTCCTCTAATAATGTTCCCTTTACTAGAGGTGAGCCTCACTGTCCTCTAATAATGTTCCCTTTACTAGAGGTGAGCCTCACTGTCCTCTAATAATGTTCCCTTTACTAGAGGTGAGCCTCACTGTCCTCTAATAATGTTCCCTTTACTAGAGGTGAGCCTCACTGTCCTCTAATAATGTTCCCTTTACTAGAGGTGAGCCTCACTGTCCTCTAATAATGTTCCCTTTACTAGAGGTGAGCCTCACTGTCTAATAATGTTCCCTTTACTAGAGGTGAGCCTCACTGTCCTCTAATGTTCCCTTTACTAGAGGTGAGCCTCACTGTCCTCTAATAATGTTCCCTTTACTAGAGGTGAGCCTCACTGTCTAATAATGTTCCCTTTACTAGAGGTGAGCCTCACTGTCCTCTAATAATGTTCCCTTTACTAGAGGTGAGCCTCACTGTCTAATAATGTTCCCTTTACTAGAGTTGGGCCTCACTGTCTAATAATGTTCCCTTTACTAGAGGTGAGCCTCACTGTTCTCTAATATAATGCTGCCTCTACTAGAGGTGAGCCTCACTGTCTAATAATGTTCCTTTACTAGAGGTGAGCCTCACTGTCCTCTAATAATGTTCCCTTTACTAGAGGTGAGCCTCACTGTCTAATAATGTTCCCTTTACTAGAGGTGAGCCTCACTGTCCTCTAATGTTCCCTTTACTAGAGGTGAGCCTCACTGTCCTCTAATAATGTTCCCTTTACTAGAGGTGAGCCTCACTGTCTAATAATGTTCCCTTTACTAGAGGTGAGCCTCACTGTCCTCTAATAATGTTCCCTTTACTAGAGGTGAGCCTCACTGTCTAATAATGTTCCCTTTACTAGAGTTGGGCCTCACTGTCTAATAATGTTCCCTTTACTAGAGGTGAGCCTCACTGTTCTCTAATATAATGCTGCCTCTACTAGAGGTGAGCCTCACTGTCTAATAATGTTCCCTTTACTAGAGGTGAGCCTCACTGTTCTCTAATATAATGTTCCCTTTACTAGAGGTGAGCCTCACTGTTCTCTAATATAATGTTCCCTTTACTAGAGGTGAGCCTCACTGTTCTCTAATATAATGTTCCCTTTACTAGAGGTGAGCCTCACTGTCTAATAATGTTCCCTTTACTAGAGGTGAGCCTCACTGTCTAATAATGTTCCCTTTACTAGAGGTGAGCCTCACTGTCCTCAAATAATGTTCCCTTTACTAGAGGTGAGCCTCACTGTCTAATAATGTTCCCTTTACTAGAGGTGAGCCTCACTGTCCTCAAATAATGTTCCCTTTACTAGAGGTGAGCCTCACTGTCCTCTAATAATGTTCCCTTTACTAGAGGTGAGCCTCACTGTCCTCTAATAATGTTCCCTTTACTAGAGGTGAGCCTCACTGTCTAATAATGTTCCCTTTACTAGAGGTGAGCCTCACTGTCTAATAATGTTCCCTTTACTAGAGGTGAGCCTCACTGTACTCAAATCATGTTCCCTTTACTAGAGGTGAGCCTCACTGTCCTCAAATAATGTTCCCTTTACTAGAGTTGAGCCTCACTGTCTAATAATGTTCCCTTTACTAGAGGTGAGCCTCACTGTCCTCTATTAAGGTTCCCTTTACTAGAGGTGAGCCTCACTGTCCTAAAATAATGTTCCCTTTACTAGAGGTGGGCCTCACTGTCTAATAATGTTCCCTTTACTAGAGGTGAGCCTCACTGTCTAATAATGTTCCCTTTACTAGAGGTGAGCCTCACTGTCCTCTAATGTTCCCTTTACTAGAGGTGAGCCTCACTGTCCTCTAATAATGTTCCCTTTACTAGAGGTGAGCCTCACTGTCCTCTAATAATGTTCCCTTTACTAGAGGTGAGCCTCACTGTCTAATAATGTTCCCTTTACTAGAGGTGAGCCTCACTGTCTAATAATGTTCCCTTTACTAGAGGTGAGCCTCACTGTCTAATAATGTTCCCTTTACTAGAGGTGAGCCTCACTGTCTAATAATGTTCCCTTTACTAGAGGTGAGCCTCACTGTCTAATAATGTTCCCTTTACTAGAGGTGAGCCTCACTGTCTAATAATGTTCCCTTTACTAGAGGTGAGCCTCACTGTCCTCTAATGTTCCCTTTACTAGAGGTGAGCCTCACTGTCCTCAAATAATGTTCCCTTTACTAGAGGTGAGCCTCACTGTCTAATAATGTTCCCTTTACTAGAGGTGAGCCTCACTGTCTAATAATGTTCCCTTTACTAGAGGTGAGCCTCACTGTCCTCAAATAATGTTCCCTTTACTAGAGGTGAGCCTCACTGTCCTCTAATAATGTTCCCTTTACTAGAGGTGAGCCTCACTGTCCTCTAATAATGTTCCCTTTACTAGAGGTGAGCCTCACTGTCCTCTAATAATGTTCCCTTTACTAGAGGTGAGCCTCACTGTCCTCTAATAATGTTCCCTTTACTAGAGGTGAGCCTCACTGTCCTCTAATAATGTTCCCTTTACTAGAGGTGAGCCTCACTGTCCTCTAATAATGTTCCCTTTACTAGAGGTGAGCCTCACTGTCCTCTAATAATGTTCCCTTTACTAGAGGTGAGCCTCACTGTCCTCTAATAATGTTCCCTTTACTAGAGGTGAGCCTCACTGTCCTCTAATAATGTTCCCTTTACTAGAGGTGAGCCTCACTGTCCTCTAATAATGTTCCCTTTACTAGAGGTGAGCCTCACTGTCCTCTAATAATGTTCCTTTACTAGAGGTGAGCCTCACTGTCCTCTAATAATGTTCCCTTTACTAGAGGTGAGCCTCACTGTCCTCTAATAATGTTCCCTTTACTAGAGGTGAGCCTCACTGTCCTCTAATAATGTTCCCTTTACTAGAGGTGAGCCTCACTGTCCTCTAATAATGTTCCCTTTACTAGAGGTGAGCCTCACTGTCCTCTAATAATGTTCCCTTTACTAGAGGTGAGCCTCACTGTCTAATAATGTTCCCTTTACTAGAGGTGAGCCTCACTGTCTAATAATGTTCCCTTTACTAGAGGTGAGCCTCACTGTCTAATAATGTTCCCTTTACTAGAGGTGAGCCTCACTGTCTAATAATGTTCCCTTTACTAGAGGTGAGCCTCACTGTCCTCTAATGTTCCCTTTACTAGAGGTGAGCCTCACTGTCCTCAAATAATGTTCCCTTTACTAGAGGTGAGCCTCACTGTCTAATAATGTTCCCTTTACTAGAGGTGAGCCTCACTGTCTAATAATGTTCCCTTTACTAGAGGTGAGCCTCACTGTCCTCAAATAATGTTCCCTTTACTAGAGGTGAGCCTCACTGTCCTCTAATAATGTTCCCTTTACTAGAGGTGAGCCTCACTGTCCTCTAATAATGTTCCCTTTACTAGAGGTGAGCCTCACTGTCCTCTAATAATGTTCCCTTTACTAGAGGTGAGCCTCACTGTCCTCTAATAATGTTCCCTTTACTAGAGGTGAGCCTCACTGTCCTCTAATAATGTTCCCTTTACTAGAGGTGAGCCTCACTGTCCTCTAATAATGTTCCCTTTACTAGAGGTGAGCCTCACTGTCCTCTAATAATGTTCCCTTTACTAGAGGTGAGCCTCACTGTCCTCTAATAATGTTCCCTTTACTAGAGGTGAGCCTCACTGTCCTCTAATAATGTTCCCTTTACTAGAGGTGAGCCTCACTGTCCTCTAATAATGTTCCCTTTACTAGAGGTGAGCCTCACTGTCCTCTAATAATGTTCCCTTTACTAGAGGTGAGCCTCACTGTCCTCTAATAATGTTCCCTTTACTAGAGGTGAGCCTCACTGTCCTCTAATAATGTTCCCTTTACTAGAGGTGAGCCTCACTGTCCTCTAATAATGTTCCCTTTACTAGAGGTGAGCCTCACTGTCCTCTAATAATGTTCCCTTTACTAGAGGTGAGCCTCACTGTCCTCTAATAATGTTCCCTTTACTAGAGGTGAGCCTCACTGTCCTCTAATAATGTTCCCTTTACTAGAGGTGAGCCTCACTGTCCTCTAATAATGTTCCCTTTACTAGAGGTGAGCCTCACTGTCCTCTAATAATGTTCCCTTTACTAGAGGTGAGCCTCACTGTCCTCTAATAATGTTCCCTTTACTAGAGGTGAGCCTCACTGTCCTCTAATAATGTTCCCTTTACTAGAGGTGAGCCTCACTGTCTAATAATGTTCCCTTTACTAGAGGTGAGCCTCACTGTCTAATAATGTTCCCTTTACTAGAGGTGAGCCTCACTGTCTAATAATGTTCCCTTTACTAGAGGTGAGCCTCACTGTCTAATAATGTTCCCTTTACTAGAGGTGAGCCTCACTGTCTAATAATGTTCCCTTTACTAGAGGTGAGCCTCACTGTCCTCTAATAATGTTCCCTTTACTAGAGGTGAGCCTCACTGTCTAATAATGTTCCCTTTACTAGAGGTGAGCCTCACTGTCTAATAATGTTCCCTTTACTAGAGGTGAGCCTCACTGTCCTCTAATAATGTTCCCTTTACTAGAGGTGAGCCTCACTGTCTAATAATGTTCCCTTTACTAGAGGTGAGCCTCACTGTCCTCTAATAATGTTCCCTTTACTAGAGGTGAGCCTCACTGTCTAATAATGTTCCCTTTACTAGAGTTGGGCCTCACTGTCTAATAATGTTCCCTTTACTGGAGGTGAGCCTCACTGTTCTCTAATATAATGCTTCCCTCTACTAGAGGTGAGCCTCACTGTCTAATAATGTTCCCTTTACTAGAGGTGAGCCTCACTGTCCTCAAATAATGTTCCCTTTACTAGAGGTGAGCCTCACTGTCTAATAATGTTCCCTTTACTAGAGGTGAGCCTCACTGTCCTCTAATAATGTTCCCTTTACTAGAGGTGAGCCTCACTGTCTAATAATGTTCCCTTTACTAGAGTTGGGCCTCACTGTCTAATAATGTTCCCTTTACTGGAGGTGAGCCTCACTGTCTAATAATGTTCCCTTTACTAGAGGTGAGCCTCACTGTTCTCTAATATAATGTTCCCTTTACTAGAGGTGAGCCTCACTGTCTAATAATGTTCCCTTTACTAGAGGTGAGCCTCACTGTCTAATAATGTTCCCTTTACTAGAGGTGAGCCTCACTGTCCTCTAATAATGTTCCCTTTACTAGAGGTGAGCCTCACTGTCTAATAATGTTCCCTTTACTAGAGTTGGGCCTCACTGTCTAATAATGTTCCCTTTACTAGAGGTGAGCCTCACTGTTCTCTAATATAATGCTTCCCTCTACTAGAGGTGAGCCTCACTGTCTAATAATGTTCCCTTTACTAGAGGTGAGCCTCACTGTCCTCTAATAATGTTCCCTTTACTAGAGGTGAGCCTCACTGTCTAATAATGTTCCCTTTACTAGAGGTGAGCCTCACTGTCCTCTAATAATGTTCCCTTTGCTAGAGGTGAGCCTCACTGTCCTCTAATAATGTTCCCTTTACTAGAGTTGGGCCTCACTGTCTAATAATGTTCCCTTTACTAGAGGTGAGCCTCACTGTTCTCTAATATAATGTTCCCTTTACTAGAGGTGAGCCTCACTGTTCTCTAATATAATGTTCCCTTTACTAGAGGTGAGCCTCACTGTCTAATAATGTTCCCTTTACTAGAGGTGAGCCTCACTGTCTAATAATGTTCCCTTTACTAGAGGTGAGCCTCACTGTCTAATAATGTTCCCTTTACTAGAGGTGAGCCTCACTGTCTAATAATGTTCCCTTTACTAGAGGTGAGCCTCACTGTCCTCAAATAATGTTCCCTTTACTAGAGGTGAGCCTCACTGTCCTAAAATAATGTTCCCTTTACTAGAGGTGGGCCTCACTGTCTAATAATGTTCCCTTTACTAGAGGTGGGCCTCACTGTCTAATAATGTTCCCTTTACTAGAGGTGAGCCTCACTGTCTAATAATGTTCCCTTTACTAGAGGTGAGCCTCACTGTCCTCTAATAATGTTCCCTTTACTAGAGGTGAGCCTCACTGTCTAATAATGTTCCCTTTACTAGAGGTGAGCCTCACTGTCCTCTAATAATGTTCCCTTTACTAGAGGTGAGCCTCACTGTCCTCTAATAATGTTCCCTTTACTAGAGGTGAGCCTCACTGTCTAATAATGTTCCCTTTACTAGAGGTGAGCCTCACTGTCTAATAATGTTCCCTTTACTAGAGGTGAGCCTCACTGTCCTCTAATGTTCCCTTTACTAGAGGTGAGCCTCACTGTTCTCAAATGTTCCCTTTACTAGAGGTGAGCCTCACTGTTCTCAAATGTTCCCTTTACTAGAGGTGAGCCTCACTGTTCCTCAAATGTTCCCTTTACTAGAGGTGAGCCTCACTGTCCTCAAATAATGTTCCCTTTACTAGAGGTGAGCCTCACTGTCTAATAATGTTCCCTTTACTAGAGGTGAGCCTCACTGTCCTCAAATAATGTTCCCTTTACTAGAGGTGAGCCTCACTGTCTAATAATGTTCCCTTTACTAGAGGTGAGCCTCACTGTCCTCTAATAAGGTTCCCTTTACTAGAGGTAGACCTCACTGTCCTCTCACACCAAGACATAATCGTCCAGGGTAGTTTTCTACTCTTCAGCAAAAACATGCTCACTTCTTGACGCTACCCATCCCATTAGCGAGATCATTTTCGTCAGCAACCGCCGAATAGCATAGCGCCACAGTCAAATAATATTACTAAAAAAATATTAATATTCATGAAATTACAAGTGCAATATTGCAAAACACAGTTTAGCCTTTTGTTAATCCACCTGTTGGCTCAGATTTAAAAATTTTGTTTACAAACTTGCGTTTGTAAGTTTATCGAAAACATAACATTATGTACACTAAGCATTAAGTTACTAGGTCACGAAAATAAGAAAAGCAATCAAATTAAACGAGACTCCCAGTTATACAACAAATGTTCCTTTTGTTCCATACAGATTATTTTTATACCCAAAATACCTCTGTTTGTTTGTCGCGTTATGTTCAGAAATCCACAGGAAAAAGCGGTCACGACAACGCAGACGTATATTCCAAATAATATCCATAATGTCCACAGAAACATGTCAACCATTTTTTATAATCAATCCTCAGGTTGTTTTTAAAAAATATATTCGCTAATATATCAACCCGGGTGTATAGGTTTTTCAGTTACACCGGGAGAAACTCTGTAGCGCAAAACTCACTCTGAGAGCCCCCACCTATCCACTTACGCAATGTGATCTTTCACGCTCATTTTTCTAAATAAAAGCCTGAAACTATGTCTAACGACTGTTGGCACCTTAGGGAAGCCATAGAAAAATTAATCTGGTTGATATCCCTTTAAATGGAGGATAGGAATGCATAGGAACAGAGGTTTCAAAATAAGAGGCACTTCCTGATTGGATTTTCCTCGGGTTTTCACCTGCAATATCAGTTATGTTATACTCACAGACAATATTTATACAGTTTTGGAAACTTTAGAGTGTTTTCTATCTTAATCTGATTATATGCATATTCTAGTTTCTGGGGCTGAACAATAGGCCGTTTCAAATGGGTACGTTTTTTTTAGCCAAAAACGAAAATACTGCCCCCTACACGCAAAAGGTTAAACAATTTACTAAAATGTAAAAGTTACTACCTTTAACCTCTCCTGGCCAACATCCAGTGAGATTGCAGAGCGCCAAATTCAAATACAGAAATACTCATTATAAAAATTCAGAAAAGATACAACTAATTTACATAGGTTTAAAGATTAATTTCTTGTGAATCCAACTACGGTGTCAGATTTCAAAGATGCTTTACGGCGAAAGCATACCATACGATTATTTGAGGACATAGCCCAGCAGACAAATCATTTACAAATAGTAACCAGCCAAGTAGAAGAGTTACACAAGTCAGAAATACAGAAAATGAATCACTTACCTTTGATGATCTTCATATGTTTGCACTCAGAAGACATTCATTTATTCAATAAATGTTCTGTTTGTTCAATAAAGTCTCTATTTATATCTGAAAACCTCTGTTTTGTTTGCGCGATTTCTTCAGTAATCCACAGGCTCAAACGAAGTCACAACAGGCAGACAAAAAATCCAAATTGCATCCGTAAAGTCCATAGAAACATGTCAAATTATGTTTATATTCAATCCTCAGGTTATTTTTAGCCTAAATAATCAATAATATTTCAACCGGACAATAACGTCGTTAATATAAAAGGTAAACAAGAAAGGCACTCTCGGCCTCCTGGGTGGCGAAGTGGTCTAGGGCACTGCATCGCAGCGCTATCTGCGCCACCAGAGACTCTGGGTTCGAGCCCAGGCTCTGTCGCACCCGGCCGTGTCCGGTAGGTCCGTGGGGCGACACACAATTGGCCTAGCGTCGTCCGGGTTAGGGAGGGTTTGGCCGGTAGGGATATCCTTGTCTCATCGCGCACCAGCGACTCGACTCCTGTGACGGGCCAGGCGCTGTGCGTGCTAGCCAAGGTGTTCAGGTGCACGGTGTTTCCTCCGACACATTGGTGCGGCTGGTTTCCGGGTTGGAGGCGCTCTGTGTTAAGAAGCAGTGCGGCTTGGTTGGGTTGTGTATCGGAGGACGAATGGCTTTCAACCTTCGTCTCTCTCGAGCCCGAACGGGAGTTGTAGCGATGAGACAAGATAGTAATTACTAACAATTGGATACCATGAAATTGGGGAGAAAAGTGAGTAAAGAAGAAGAAAGGCACTCTCTCGGTCGCTCGCATGAAAAAGCTCTGTAACCCGGGAGGGTCCACTCATTCAGACTGCTCCTACTCCCTCATTTTTCAGAATACAAGCCTGAAACTATTTCTAAAGACTGTTGACATCTAGTGGAAGGCATAGGAACTGCAATTTGAGTCCTAAGTCAATGGATACTGTAATGGCATTGAATCGAAAACCTTCCATTCAGGAAGTAGTTTTCGCCTGCCAAATCAGTTCTGTTATACTCAGATATTATTTTAACACTTTTGGAAACTTTAGAGTGTTTTCTATCCAAATCTATTAATTATATGCATATCCTATCTTCTGGGCCTGAATAGAAGGCAGGTTAATTTGGGCATGCTTTTCAGGCCCAAATTATTTCTTCCTCTTTTATCCTTTCTCTTGTCACATCACCTTCTCTCTTCTCTGAATCCCCCCATCTCTCAGTGCCTGTCGTCAGTAGCCACATCTCTCCAGAGTGGTTTCCTGCCCTACTGTGAGCCTGTGTACCAGCGCTGTGTCAACCTGGTGCAGAAGACCCTCGCTCAGGCCATGGTGAGACACACACGTCCATTGTTGTGTGAGGGACACGGGGGTGTGTGAGACACTGTTGCGTGAGGGACACAGGGATCTGTGAGACAGACACTGTTGTGTAAGGGTCATGGGTGTGTGTGAGTGACACAGGGGGGGTGTGAGACACTGTTGCGTGAGGGACACGGGGGTGTGAGACACTGTGGTGTGAGACACTTGTGTGAGGGACACGGGGGTGTGAGACACTGTGGTGTGAGACACTTGTGTGAGGGACACGGGGGTGTGACACACTGTTGTGTGAGGGACACGGGGGTATGAGGGACACGGGGGTGTGAGAGACTGTTGTGTGAGGGACAAGGGGGTGTGAGACACTGTGGTGTGAGACACTGTTGTGTGAGGGACACGGGGGTGTGAGACACTGTTGTGTGAGGGACATGGGGGTGTGAGACACTGTTGTGTGAGGGACACGGGAGTGTGAGAGACTGTTGTGTGAGGGAGACGGGGGTGTAAGACACTGTTGTGTGAGGGACACGGAGGTGTGAGACACTGTTGTGTGAGGGACAAGGGGGTGTGAGAGACACTGTTGCGTGAGGGAGCATTTGTTTAGTGCTTGCTTTCTTGTCTGTAAACATCATATTGTTTGTGCCAGCTGGCTGTGTGAGTTGGCACTGAACACACCATAGAGAAGGGTTTTGGCACAGATAGTGTGTGTATGAGAACATTTGGGGATTATCTTTCCCGCGGTTGGATTTCGTGCTTGCGGAATGTGGAATCCAATTATTTCAAATAACTATTTTCCCAAATCTAATCCACACTCTCTCCTCTTTCCATCACCCTCTGTCACACTACCTCCCCTCTCTCTCTTCCTCTACCATATATTCTATTGTCTGTCTCCCTTGCTTACTGCTCCCTTTTCCTGTCTCCCTCCCCTCTCTCTCCCCATCCAGCTCCACCAGTCCCAGCCAGACCAGTACGAGGCTCCTGATAAGGACTTTATGATTGTGGCTTTGGACCTGCTCAGTGGACTGGCCGAGGGGTTGGGCGGCAACATCGAGCAGTTGGTTGCCCGTAGCAACATCCTCACGCTCATGTACCAGTGCATGCAGGTAACCAACCTCAGTGTTACAGATCAACCAACCAACCAATGATCTTGCAGTGTTACAGATCAACCAACCAACCAGTGATCTTGCAGTGTTACAGATCAATCAACCAACCAGTGATCTCAGTGTTACAGTTCAACCAACCCTGACATAGTTAATCTCTCAGGTCCGTGAGTCATGACTAATCTCTCGCTCTCTCTGTCTCCCTATCGCTCTCTCTGTCCTCTCTATCTCTCTCTATGTCTCCCTATCGCTCTCTCTGTCCTCTCTATCTCTCTTAGGACAAAATGCCGGAGGTGCGGCAGAGCTCCTTTGCTCTGCTGGGTGACCTGACTAAAGCTTGTTTCCAGCATGTAAAGCCATGCATCGGTACGTACTCTATTCTCTTACACCAGACTGGCAGTAACACACAGCCTGATACTCTATTCTCTTACACCAGACTGGCAGTAACACACAGCCTGATACTCTACACTCTTACCCCAGACTGGCACCAGACTGGCAGTAACACACAGCCTGATACTCTATTCTCTTACACCAGACTGGCAGTTACACACAGCCTGATACTCTATTCTCTTACACCAGACTGGCAGTTACACACAGCCTGATACTCTATTCTCTTACACCAGACTGGCAGTAACACACAGCCTGATACTCTATTCTCTTACACCAGACTGGCAGTAACACACAGCCTGATACTCTACACTCTTACCCCAGACTGGCACCAGACTGGCAGTAACACACAGCCTGATACTCTATTCTCTTACACCAGACTGGCAGTTACACACAGCCTGATACTCTATTCTCTTACACCAGACTGGCAGTTACACACAGCCTGATACTCTATTCTCTTACACCAGACTGGCAGTAACACACAGCCTGATACTCTATTCTCTTACACCAGACTGGCAGTAACACACAGCCTGATACTCTATTCTCTTACACCAGACTGGCAGTAACACACAGCCTGATACTCTATTCTCTTACACCAGACTGGCAGTTACACACAGCCTGATACTCTATTCTCTTACACCAGACTGGCAGTTACACACAGCCTGATACTCTATTCTCTTACACCAGACTGGCAGTAACACACAGCCTGATACTCTATTCTCTTACACCAGACTGGCAGTAACACACAGCCTGATACTCTACACTCTTACCCCAGACTGGCACCAGACTGGCAGTAACACACAGCCTGCTTACACCAGACTGGCAGTTACACACAGCCTGATACTCTATTCTCTTACACCAGACTGGCAGTAACACACAGCCTGATACTCTATTCTCTTACACCAGACTGGCAGTAACACACAGCCTGATACTCTATTCTCTTACACCAGACTGGCAGTTACACACAGCCTGATACTCTATTCTCTTACACCAGACTGGCAGTAACACACAGCCTGATACTCTATTCTCTTACACCAGACTGGCAGTAACACACAGCCTGATACTCTACTCTCTTACAGTAACACACAGCCTGATACTCTATTCTCTTACACCAGACTGGCAGTTACACACAGCCTGATACTCATTCTCTTACACCAGACTGGCAGTAACACACAGCCTGATACTCTATTCTCTTACACCAGACTGGCAGTAACACACAGCCTGATACTCTATTCTCTTACACCAGACTGGCAGTAACACACAGCCTGATACTCTATTCTCTTACACCAGACTGGCAGTTACACACAGCCTGATACTCTATTCTCTTACACCAGACTGGCAGTTACACACAGCCTGATACTCTATTCTCTTACACCAGACTGGCAGTAACACACAGCCTGATACTCTAATCTCTTACACCAAACTGGCAGTAACACACAGCCTGATACTCTACACTCTTACCCCAGACTGGCACCAGACTGGCAGTAACACACAGCCTGATACTCTATTCTCTTACACCAGACTGGCAGTTACACACAGCCTGATACTCTATTCTCTTACACCAGACTGGCAGTTACACACAGCCTGATACTCTATTCTCTTACACCAGACTGGCAGTAACACACAGCCTGATACTCTATTCTCTTACACCAGACTGGCAGTAACACACAGCCTGATACTCTACTCTCTTACAGTAACACACAGCCTGATACTCTATTCTCTTACACCAGACTGGCAGTAACACACAGCCTGATACTCTATTCTCTTACACCAGACTGGCAGTAACACACAGCCTGATACTCTATTCTCTTACACCAGACTGGCAGTAACACACAGCCTGATACTCTATTCTCTTACACCAGACTGGCAGTAACACACAGCCTGATACTCTACACTCTTACCCCAGACTGGCACCAGACTGGCAGTAACACACAGCCTGATACTCTATTCTCTTACACCAGACTGGCAGTTACACACAGCCTGATACTCTATTCTCTTACACCAGACTGGCAGTTACACACAGCCTGATACTCTATTCTCTTACACCAGACTGGCAGTAACACACAGCCTGATACTCTATTCTCTTACACCAGACTGGCAGTAACACACAGCCTGATACTCTATTCTCTTACACCAGACTGGCAGTTACACACAGCCTGATACTCTATTCTCTTACACCAGACTGGCAGTAACACACAGCCTGATACTCTATTCTCTTACACCAGACTGGCAGTAACACACAGCCTGATACTCTATTCTCTTACACCAGACTGGCAGTAACACACAGCCTGATACTCTATTCTCTTACACCAGACTGGCAGTTACACACAGCCTGATACTCTATTCTCTTACACCAGACTGGCAGTAACACACAGCCTGATACTCTATTCTCTTACACCAGACTGGCAGTAACACACAGCCTGATACTCTATTCTCTTACCAGACTGGCAGACACAGCCTGATACTCTATTCTCTTACACCAGACTGGCAGTTACACACAGCCTGATACTCTATTCCTTACACCAGACTGGCAGTTACACACAGCCTGATACTCTATTCTCTTACACCAGACTGGCAGCCTGATACTCTATTCTCTTACACCAAACTGGCAGTAACACACAGCCTGATACTCTACACTCTTACCCCAGACTGGCAGTAACACACAGCCTGATACTCTATTCTCTTACACCAGACTGGCAGTTACACACAGCCTGATACTCTATTCTCTTACACCAGACTGGCAGTTACACACAGCCTGATACTCTATTCTCTTACACCAGACTGGCAGTAACACACAGCCTGATACTCTATTCTCTTACACCAGACTGGCAGTAACACACAGCCTGATACTCTATTCTCTTACACCAGACTGGCAGTTACACACAGCCTGATACTCTCTTACCCCAGACTGGCACCAGACTGGCAGTAACACACAGCCTGATACTCTATTCTCTTACACCAGACTGGCAGTTACACACAGCCTGATACTCTATTCTCTTACACCAGACTGGCAGTTACACACAGACTGGCAGTAACACACAGCCTGATACTCTATTCTCTTACACCAGACTGGCAGTAACACACAGCCTGATACTCTATTCTCTTACACCAGACTGGCAGTTACACACAGCCTGATACTCTATTCTCTTACACCAGACTGGCAGTAACACACAGCCTGATACTCTATTCTCTTACACCAGACTGGCAGTTACACACAGCCTGATACTCTATTCTCTTACACCAGACTGGCAGTTACACACAGCCTGATACTCTATTCTCTTACACCAGACTGGCAGTAACACACAGCCTGATACTCTATTCTCTTACACCAGACTGGCAGTAACACACAGCCTGATACTCTACACTCTTACCCCAGACTGGCACCAGACTGGCAGTAACACACAGCCTGATACTCTATTCTCTTACACCAGACTGGCAGTTACACACAGCCTGCAGACTGGCAGTTACACACAGCCTGATACTCTATTCTCTTACACCAGACTGGCAGTAACCAGACACAGCCTGATACTCTATTCTCTTACACCAGACTGGCAGTAACACACAGCCTGATACTCTATTCTCTTACACCAGACTGGCAGTTACACACAGCCTGATACTCTATTCTCTTACACCAGACTGGCAGTAACACACAGCCTGATACTCTATTCTCTTACACCAGACTGGCAGTAACACACAGCCTGATACTCTACTCTCTTACAGTAACACACAGCCTGATACTCTATTCTCTTACACCAGACTGGCAGTAACACACAGCCTGATACTCTATTCTCTTACACCAGACTGGCAGTAACACACAGCCTGATACTCTATTCTCTTACACCAGACTGGCAGTAACACACAGCCTGATACTCTATTCTCTTACACCAGACTGGCAGTAACACACAGCCTGATACTCTATTCTCTTACACCAGACTGGCAGTTACACACAGCCTGATACTCTATTCTCTTACACCAGACTGGCAGTAACACACAGCCTGATACTCTATTCTCTTACAGTTACACACAGCCTGATACTCTATTCTCTTACACCAGACTGGCAGTACACACAGCCTGATACTCTATTCTCTTACACCAGACTGGCAGTAACACACAGCCTGATACTCTATTCTCTTACACCAGACTGGCAGTTACACACAGCCTGATACTCTATTCTCTTACACCAGACTGGCAGTAACACACAGCCTGATACACCAGACTAACACACAGCCTGATACTCTATTCTCTTACACCAGACTGGCAGTTACACACAGCATTCTCTTACACCAGACTGGCAGTAACACACAGCCTGATACTCTATTCTCTTACACCAGACTGGCAGTAACACACAGCCTGATACTCTATTCTCTTACACCAGACTGGCAGTAACACACAGCCTGATACTCTATTCTCTTACACCAGACTGGCAGTAACACACAGCCTGATACTCTATTCTCTTACACCAGACTGGCACCAGACTGGCAGTAACACACAGCCTGATACTCTATTCTCTTACACCAGACTGGCAGTTACACACAGCCTGATACTCTATTCTCTTACACCAGACTGGCAGTTACACACAGCCTGATACTCTATTCTCTTACACCAGACTGGCAGTAACACACAGCCTGATACTCTATTCTCTTACACCAGACTGGCAGTAACACACAGCCTGATACTCTATTCTCTTACACCAGACTGGCAGTTACACACAGCCTGATACTCTATTCTCTTACACCAGACTGGCAGTAACACACAGCCTGATACACCAGACTGGCAGTTACACACAGCCTATACTCTATTCTCTTACACCAGACTGGCAGTTACACACAGCCTGATACTCTATTCTCTTACACCAGACTGGCAGTCTATTCTCTTACACAGACTGATACACAGCCTGATACTCTCTTACACCAGACTGGCAGTAACACACAGCCTGATACTCTATTCTCTTACACCAGACTGGCAGTAACACACAGCCTGATACTCTATTCTCTTACACCAGACTGGCAGTAACACACAGCCTGATACTCTATTCTCTTACACCAGACTGGCAGTTACACACAGCCTGATACTCTATTCTCTTACACCAGACTGGATACTCTATTCTCTTACACCAGACTGGCAGTAACACACAGCCTGATACTCTATTCTCTTACACCAGACTGGCAGTAACACACAGCCTGATACTCTACACTCTTACCCCAGACTGGCACCAGACTGGCAGTACACACAGCCTGATACTCTATTCTCTTACACCAGACTGGCAGTTACACACAGCCTGATACTCTATTCTCTTACACCAGACTGGCAGTTACACACAGCCTGATACTCTATTCTCTTACACCAGACTGGCAGTAACACACAGCCTGATACTCTATTCTCTTACACCAGACTGGCAGTAACACACAGCCTGATACTCTATTCTCTTACACCAGACTGGCAGTAACACACAGCCTGATACTCTATTCTCTTACACCAGACTGGCAGATACTCTATTCTCTTACACCAGACTGGCAGTAACACACAGCCTGATACTCTATTCTCTTACACCAGACTGGCAGTTACACACAGCCTGATACTCTATTCTCTTACACCAGACTGCCTGCAGTAACACACAGCCTGATACTCTATTCTCTTACACCAGACTGGCAGTAACACACAGCCTGATACTCTATTCTCTTACACCAGACTGGCAGTAACACACAGCCTGATACTCTATTCTCTTACAGTAACACACAGCCTGATACTCTATTCTCTTACACCAGACTGGCAGTAACACACAGCCTGATACTCTATTCTCTTACACCAGACTGGCAGTAACACACAGCCTGATACTCTATTCTCTTACACCAGACTGGCAGTAACACACAGCCTGATACTTACTTACACACAGACTGAGTAACACACAGCCTACTCTATTCTCTTACACCAGACTGGCAGTAACACACAGCCTGATACTCTATTCTCTTACACCAGACTGGCAGTAACACACAGCCTGATACTACACCAGACTGGCAGTAAACACAGCCTGATACTCTATTCTTACACCAGACTGGCAGTAACACACAGCCTGATACTCTATTCTCTTACACCAGACTGGCAGTAACACACAGCCTGATACTCTATTCTCTTACACCAGACTGGCAGTACACCAGACAGTAACACACAGCCTGATACTCTATTCTCTTACACCAGACTGGCAGTAACACACAGCCTGATTCTCTTACACCAGACTGGCAGTAACACACAGCCTATCTATTCTCTTACACCAGACTGGCAGTAACACACAGCCTGATACTCTATTCTCTTACACCAGACTGGCAGTAACACACAGCCTGATACTATTCTCTTACACCAGACTGGCAGTTCAGCCTGATACTCTATTCTCTTTACACCAGACTGGCAGTAACACACAGCCTGATACTCTATTCTCTTACACCAGACTGGCAGTAACACACAGCCTGATACTCTATTCTCTTACACCAGACTGGCAGTAACACACAGCCTGATACTCTATTCTCTTACACCAGACTGGCAGTAACACACAGCCTGATACTCTATTCTCTTACACCAGACTGGCAGTAACACACAGCCTGATACTCTATTCTCTTACACTATTCTCTTACACCAGACTGGCAGTAACACACAGCCTGATACTCTATTCTCTTACACCAGACTGGTACATACTCTATTCTCTTACACCAGACTGGCAGTAACACACAGCCTGATACTCTATTCTCTTACATTCTCTTACACCAGACTGGCAGTAACACACAGCCTGATACTCTATTCTCTTACACCAGACTGGCAGTAACACACAGCCTGATACTCTATTCTCTTACACCAGACTGGCAGTAACACACAGCCTGATACTCTATTCTCTTACACCAGACTGGCAGTAACACACAGCCTGATACTCTATTCTCTTACACCAGACTGGCAGTAACACACAGCCTGATACTCTACACTCTTACCCCAGACTGGCACCAGACTGGCAGTAACACACAGCCTGATACTCTATTCTCTTACACCAGACTGGCAGTAACACACAGCCTGATACTCTATTCTCTTACACCAGACTGGCAGTAACACACAGCCTGATACTCTATTCTCTTACACCAGACGGGCAGTAACACACAGCCTGATACTCTATTCTCTTACACCAGACTGGCAGTAACAAACCGGCTGATATACAAGATGTGTGTAGTAGTCTGAATGTAAGGTTATCAGTTACAAATGATTTAAGCTTCTATCTCTTTCTCTTCTGTGCAGCTGATTTCATGCCTATACTAGGCACTAATCTGAACCCAGAGTTGATATCAGTGTGCAACAATGCAACGTGGGCAATCGGAGAGATATCTATACAAATGGGTGAGTGTCTGGAAATTGTCAGAAAGAGGTCACACATACCAGCTTGGATACATTCTCATGAATGTGTGTTACACCTCCCTGACCTACCTTCTCCTTCCCCTCTCCCCAGGGGCTGAGATGCAGCCCTATGTGACCATGGTGCTGCACCAGCTGGTTGAGATCATCAACAGGCCCAACACCCCAAAGACCCTGCTGGAGAACACAGGTACCACCACAAGGTGGCGCTGCAGGCTGTGCTGAACCTGCCATCCACACAGGGAGATGTTACACAGCACAGTCAGTCAGGGCCACTCTGGGTGCGCCCCAATGAAATCTCCTTTCTCCCAAAGTGTGCACTCGTTCAATTCCCTTCATGGATTTGAAGGGAAATTACTGGTATATGAAAACTCCTCGTTGCCCATGCCAACACCAATCCAATGCTTTTAAATGTCTGGGGAGTATTGAACGAGTGCAGACTTCAGGAAGAAGGAGACGTTATTGGGACACCCTCTGACTGGAGCGGAGGCCATTAATCTCCATCTGAAAGCCTCCCCATGCTCTGGGCCTTACAGGTTTTGCCGGTTTCAACCAAACATCCCAACTATTTGGACCCAATGATCTATGGCTTAGAGGCTGTGTTTATGGGCTGTTGGATCCCTGCTGAAAGAAATGAAATGTGGCTGAGGTGGAAAGAGGGAAAGAAAGGAGGGGAGAAAGAGTGACAGATTAAGTATTTGTTCCTCATGGAGTAAGAATCTGGGGAAATGCCAAAACCGAGCAAACCCTGTAAGTGTACAGTCTTGGCATTATTAACTGAAATGGATTGATTCTGTTGCACTGTTGGTTGTCAGATTTTTCTAGCTTTATTTCCCTTGAAGTGAAGTTGAAGTGTTGAGCAGCATCAATAGGTGACCATAAGGTCTTAACTGAGACAGTGGAGTGTATAGCTAAATGCTTCAAGAGTTTTCATACGGTTAATTTGACAAACTGAATGTTTACTGAACACTCTGATGATGATCATCAATAATAATAATAATAACTAGTCGTCTTTGCTGACTGAGGAAAGAGCTAATCCCATCCTAAACATTTTTTGGGGTGTTGAGAGAAATGTTATAGCGCCTATACTTATCAAACAAACCTTCGGTTACACTCTGCTTTTATTTAGATGCTCTAGTCGGATTGGAAACCGTGTTTGGGTGATCCACAATGGCCGCCGACTTGAAACTAGAACCCAAACTGAGCCAAAATGAGGGTGAAGTGTAACCTGTTTAACTAACCCCACTACACCCCCCCCACACCAGTAAAACTAGGGAATTTGTAGATGTTGTTCCTGTTTGTTTGTCAGTTTATTTGTTGTTTTTAGTTAGTGTTTCTTTTAAATGTGAATGCATATCTGCCAATATATGTTGAATGTTTAGTTAAAGGATGGCAAACGTTTGATGCAGGATAGGTGATGGATTGATGGAGCCATAGGGCTATGCTGTTCAGCTCAGTCCACTACCATTCTATTTTAGTACGATAAATTAAAACATACTCAACTTGCTTTCCTTTGGGTTGTTTCATACAAGAACTCTCCTAATCTTCATTTTCAGCTAACTTCAAAACATTCAGAAAATGTATTCATTTTGATTCTCTTACAGCTCACCAATTTGATCCTTCAAAGCACTTTAAAACACACATACAGTATAAAGTCACATCAACACTATTGAGGTGGATGGGGTTTGAGGCCATATACAGTGCCTTCAGAAAGTATTCACACCCCTTGAGTTTTCCACATTTTGTTGTGTTACAGCCTGCATTTAAAATATATTTTTTTGGTCACTGGTCTACATGCAATTACCCCTTAGTTATGTTTTTTTTAAATGTTTACAAATGAATTACAAATGTTAAGCTGAAATGTCTTGATTCAATAACTAATAAACCCCTTTGTTATGGCAAGCCTAAGTTCAGGAGTAAAATTGTGCTTAACAAGTCACATAATAAGTTGCAATAATATTGTTTAACATGGCTTTTGAATGACTACCTCATCTCTGTACCACACGCATACAATTATCAGTAAGGTCCCTCAGTTGAGCAGTGATTTTCAAACACAGATTCAACCATAAAGATCAGGGAGGTTTTCCAATGGCTCGCAAAGAAGGGCACCCATTAGTTGATGGGTAAAAAAAAAAGCTGATTTTGAATATCCATTTGAGCATGGTCAAGTTATTAATTACACTTTGGATGGTGTGTCAATAAACCAAGTCACTACAAAGATGCAGGCGTCCTTCCCAACTCAGTTGCCGGAGAGGAAGGACACCGCTCATGGATTTCACCATGAGGTCAATGGTGACTTTAAAACATTTACAGAATTGAATGGCTGTGATAGGAGAAAACAGATGATGCCTCAACAACATTGTAGTTATTCCACAATACTAACCTGAATGACAGTGAAAATAATACAAATATTCCAAAACATGCATCCTGTTTGCAACAAGGCACTAAATTAATACTGCTACAAATGTGGAAAAGCAATTAACTTTTTGTCCTGAGTACAACGTGCAAATCCAATACAACACATTACTTAATACCACTCCCCATATTTTCAAGCATAGTTGCTGCATCATGTTATGGGTATGCTTGTAATTGTTAGGGACTGGGGAGTTTTTCGGGATAAAAAATTAAGTGGAATGAAGCTAAGCACAGGTGTAAATCTGGTTCAGTCTGCTTTCCACCAGACACTGGGAGATGAATTCACCTTTCAGCAGGACAAGAACCTAAAACACAATTCCTAATCTACACTGGAGTTGCTTATCAAGAAGACACTGAATGTTCCTGAGTGGCCGAGTTAGTTTTGACTTTGAAAAATCTATTGCAAGACCTGCAAATGTTTGTCTAGCAATGATCAACAACCAACTTGATAAAGCTTGACACATTTTTTAAAAGGATAATGGGCAGATGTTGCACAATCCAGGTGTGGAAAGCTCTTAGAGACTTACCCAGAAAGACTCACAGCTGTAATCGCTGCCAAAGGTGCTTCTAGTATTGACTCAGGAGTGTGAATTCTTAATATTTCTGTGTTTAATTTTCAATACATTTGCAAACATAAAAATAAATAACTTTTTAATGTTGTCGTTATGAGGTATTGTGTGTAGATGGGTGAGGAAAAACAAACAATTGAATACATTTTGAATACAGGCTGTTTCACAACAAATGTGAAAGTCAAAGGGTATGAGTACTTTCTGAAGGCACTGTATAGCTATAACCCCTCCCCTCCATCCTCATTTGCAGCCAATCAGCCTATCCTGCACTGAACTTTATTTCTAATGAGCCTATCATCTGCTTTCTGCATGTCTCATTGGACTGTTCATAAATGCCTGTTTCTTAATGAGAATGTTGCATAGTTGTGTGTCTCTTAAACGTAGGTCCTCTTCTCTGTCTCCTCATAAGAACCTGCTGTACTGGATACTAGTCTCCTCCCATGTAGTTGGTCATTTCTGTACAACCAAAAAAAGAAGAAACGTTTTTCTGTTTCTTATGGAAAGATTAACCTTTTTGTGAGTTTTAAGGGAGAAACCTCTGAAAGCTCAATTCCCAGCTGCCAACTTTGAGAAGAATAAGAACCGTGTAAACATTACATACTGGCATTTGGCTAACTAATGACTTTACACTTTAAAGTTAGACGAAGAACATTTAATTTAACATTTTGGAAAGAGGAGTTTGTCGTAAGAGAACAGAGGCCATTTCAACATTGATATTTCTGACGTCCGAGCAGGCATGTTGCTGTTTGATTGATATTGTGTTGTCAAAGTGTTCTCCCTTAAACGAGGTGTTTGTTTTTAGTGCCATACTATTGTCTACACGGGGCAGTAATAATCAACACTAGTGAATTCTTCTGTTTATTATCATACATGGATTCTGTTGATTTATGTTTCTGAGTTGTTTGTTTTTTCTTTATTTTTTTCTCCTCATTGCTCATGTCTTGGTTGGCGTTTGGTGGTGTATAACCGTGATTGCGTTACCTTAGCAATAACAATTGGTCGTCTTGGTTACGTTTGTCCTCAAGAGGTGGCACCCATGCTACAGCAGTTTATAAGACCCTGGTGTGTATTATTCAATCTTTTATTTAATTCATATTCCTATCCTCTTTCCTCATGTCTGTCTCTTCCTGTCTCTCTCTTCTTCCCTGTCTCTGTCTTTCTCTCTTCCTCTCTTTCTTTCTGAAATAAGTATTTTCTGTTTCTCCTGAATCAGTCCGTAATCATTGCCAACCATATGACTAATCCAGTCCTCTTTTAGGTCCTCTGTCTGTGATGTATTTTGCTTCAGTAGCACCTTCATGTATTTTATACATTACTGGTTTATTTATTTTACAGTTTGTCATTGTTAATTGTCGCTAACTACTAATTAGTGCATGGGATTCGATTGTCACATGCCTGCTGGTTCAGAAGGGGAAAACAAAAGGCTTCCCTAAAATTCCCAAAGCATTCTCAGAGCACCCCCCGCCCACTAGTCATCCAGCTGCATGTTCCTATCCCAGAATTCCTCAACTTCATTTAAGAAAAAAGTTAATATAAAAAGATTTTGCATTTATAATGTGCAATAGTAAAGGTTAACCTAAATGCCATATGGGCCAAAGTTAAGTTATTTTAAAAGTGATAAAACCGTTTTTAGTGACTTACTCGTAAGTGTATAGTTAAGTGCTTTAACACAACGTTTCAGAAGGACCGGTTTGTTTGATGTGCATGCACCAGTCTGATACTGTTTTAAATTATCTGAGAGAAATAATTTTCTCCCCACAAGAATATTTTGTACCATCCGAAGTAGTCTTTGGTGAAAGTAGTTCTGATAATATCAAATCTTCTAAAGGTCTAAAATAAATGATTGTAGATTGAATTCACAAGTATGAAGTAAAAATGGCAAGTTGTCTTTTTTAAATATATGATAGGTTATTTTTCTTTTTTTAGTTGCCATACATACGATCAACAAACCCTGAGGCAATATATGTAGTATTTTTATATTTTGGAAGGTATTCTATTTATCCATAGTGGAATTTATTGTGTTAACAGGTAATATGATTTACCTATGCAAGTTCAATTACATTATTGAATACAGTCAATGGTCATTTCAGAGTGCTGTAAGGGTATTGAATTGTAATGCTATGCAGTGCTTTAAGGCAGCCCCTCTGGCCTGGTGTAAAACGTGGCTGTTCCTGTTGACAGGTGCACCTCTCTAAGGAACATAAGAGACAATGAGGAAAAAGACTCAGCGTTCCGAGGCATCTGCACTATGATCAGTGTCAACCCTGGAGGAGTGGTACAGGTGAGGCCCCCAGGCATTGCTGCCCTCTAGAGTATAACATAGGAACTGCACTTCTCTTCTTCTCATGGCCCATCAGTTGAGGACTAAGAAAAATACAGGAACTGCATTACTGGTTATATGGCCCCATGAGTGAGTGATGTTTGCAGAGAAACTATTGTTGTCTCAAGGCAGACCTTTACTCTCATTTTCTCCAGGACTTTATATTTTTCTGTGATGCAGTTGCCTCGTGGGTAAATCCAAAGGATGATCTGCGAGACATGTTCGGCAAGGTAAAAACTGATAACTCTGCCACGTGTTCTTGTAGACTCGAGGCCCGATCTGTGTAAGGGGAAGGAGTGAATATCCTGATCCACAATGTGTGCATGCGTGGCTTTGTGCTAATTGTTGTTTGATATTTTCAGATCCTCCATGGGTTCAAGAACCAGGTGGGCGAGGATAACTGGAGGCGTTTCTCAGACCAGTTCCCACTGCCTCTGAAGGAACGGCTGGCGGCCTTCTACGGGGTGTAATGCTTTCCATAGGAACATACCTGTTCAAGGGGGTACTTTGCACATCCATGGTCAAATCTAATTATAGAGCCGAGAGATCCTATCCAAGGCACTTTAGTGTCTGTTTGTTAGCCACCTTATTTGAGCAAAATGATAAGCAAGCGAAATTGGGAAGGTTTATTCCTAATTTTGCTTACTTAATAATATTGTTCTCACTCTGTGTTTCCAGGTCATTCACTATGGGAGACGACTGACGGGGAACCTCTTATACCCAGGGAACATGTTACCCTTTACTGGGGGTAGGGTCTGCCAGCTGGGGAGGGAAGGGGGTGCGGACCAGGACCCTCCTCAACCTTCTTGACGGGCGGGGTGGGAGGGAGGTGTTAGCCAGCAGAGGCAGTCAACGCCCCCCAAGCAACAGGCGAGGGGGACACGGGGGAACCAGCAGGCTAACTTAATCAAGGGAGGAAACATTTATTTAATCATTTCAACATCTCATTCAGAAATGAAAAGACATTGTCAGCGTAACCATTTTTGTTTTCTCTTTTTATTTTATTTGTCATTCGAGCTCTCCAGCGACTCTACTACTGAGTGGACATTTGAATCAAAATGCAGGAAAAAAAACAATGCAAAACTTTGTAAATGCTTCTGTTGTTTAGTTGTGGTAAAATCATGACTTTATACTTACCGGGGGGGGATAGTGCTGATTGAGGGTCCGATTTCAGTTAAGAGCTTATAAATCTATTCGTATCGACCGGAAAGTGCCACTCAGAGATAAGTGTAGGGGGAGCGAATGTAGAACTAGAGAGAATGATACCGACCATAGAATTGATATGGGGGTGGTTATTAAATAGCGTAGCAGGCATAGAAATGACATTAAAAGTCTCAAAGAAAACAACATAGCAGCTGTCCTCAACTGCCGGGGGGGGGACAAACGGCCTTTGCATATCTTCGAATAACAATAGCAGGCTATCTTTTATTGTAGTCATCAATCAAAGCAATTGCATTGAGTTAATGAAATAAAAATGGGTAGTGGCATATTTAAAGTAATAGAGTAATAAACAGTATTTTTATGGCAGGTCAGAAGCTGTGTTGAATAAACCATTCAGTCAAACACGTCAGACAGAAAGAGTGCATATGATTCTATATTTGTTGTGGTTGAAAGTGACTTGTCTTAAAAACAGGAAAATAACTAAGTAGCATGCTTACATCAAAGTGGTAAGTGGGTAAGGAGGGTGTACATCAGTAGAGTGATCTGTGTGTTGCATCATCAGATAGTTGTGGTATTTCTTGCATAGCCTTGTGATAAGGTTTCTTAAATGAGCATGGAGTTTGTCCTTTTTCAGTTTTCTGTCTGCCACCACCCCCTATGTTTACCAGACGTTTTCCAGTCAGTGTCTAGCATACATACAATATAGAAACATACAAGTCTGATATTGATATTCTCATCTAGTTGAATCCATATACTGTAGCAGGGTTTTGGTTGTGATTCTAAAAAGAGACCTTGAACACTGCTACATACATGTTAAAACTGTGAGGTAAACTCTCAGGCTGCCTCTGTCCTGTGGTGTGGAAGTGACGTGTTCTGTGTGGATGTTTTACTAGCTGCCATAATATCAGCTTTCCTGACCCCGTATTGTTTTAAATATCAAATTCTGTCTTTCTCACATTTGTGAAAACAGTACTTGGGCTCGATTGTGGCAACGTAAGACTATATTGTTTAACCGTGTCAAAGGGAGGGGGGTATGGAAACAGCATACAGGGCTTTAGCTGAAAATGTTCACCCTTTTGTTATTAGGACTGTAACACAAGTCCTCCTGTCTTGATAGTGTGTCTGTCTGTGACCTTTGTTGGTTGTCAATCCAAAACTCAACAGTAAGCAATTGTGTGTAAAAAAAAAAAAAAAAAAAAAAAAAAAAAAAAAAAACGTTTTATGTACTGTGTTTTTTAAATTATTGTTGGTTTGCTTTTTTTGTGAAAAGCATGATCTTTGAGGATGATTGTAATGACTGTTTTGAATGCAAGGTTTTCGAATGCTTGATTCCTTGCATGTTGGTGGTCCTTTTACATCCCAAACTAGACAGGGGGAGGTGCATTTCAATTGAACTAAAAAGTTAAGGAAATTCTTATTTATTCACTACCCCATTTCGCTGACATACAATATCAGACTTTTATTTTTAAAGTTCAACTTCTATCTCATACATACCTGCAGGACGATTTTCCCCTTAACCTATAACCCACGTGCACATGTATTGTTTGTTTTCTTGTTAAATACTGTGAAGTTAGAACTTAAAGAAAAACATGTGTTTTTTGTTCCTTTTTGTTTTGGTGTGTTATTATTTTGGCTCCGTAAAGCGCAAAAGTTCTGAGGTCATTGATTGCCTGAATGTATCCCATGGTGGGTGGGAATACAGTTTTATGCCCAGCCAACCAATCAGATTCACTCTGCAGGTCAGAGTAATTGTTGCAGTATTTTGTCTGCCTCGCAGGGCATATTAAAAGCACTTGTTCAGACAGAAAATGTATTCTGCATACTGTAGTAGACTCACACAATCACGTACTGATATAGTATTTGTTTACTGGAGACTTATACCACTAAACACCTCATGTATTACTTCACTGAGTATTCAATATTGTGTAGTCCTTTTCTTTCTGTGTGTGTGTATATGTATGTGTGTGTGTGTGTGTGTGTGTGTGTGTGTGTATATATATGTGTGTGTGTATATATATATATGTATATACATGTGTATGTATGTATGTATATATATATATCTATATCACACACACGTGTGTGTGTGGTATGTGTATATATATATATATGTGTATGTATGTATATATGTATGTATATATATATATATGTACATGTGTATATATATGTATATACAGTGCCTTGCGAAAGTATTCGGCCCCCTTGAACTTTGCGACCTTTTGCCACATTTCAGGCTTCAAACATAAAGATATAAAACTGTATTTTTTTGTGAAGAATCAACAACAAGTCGGACACAATCATGAAGTGGAACGACATTTATTGGATATTTCAAACTTTTTTAACAAATCAAAAACTGAAAAATTGGGTGTGCAAAATTATTCAGCCCCCTTAAGTTAATACTTTGTAGCGCCACCTTTTGCTGTGATTACAGCTGTAAGTCGCTTGGGGTATGTCTATCAGTTTTTCACATCGAGAGACTGACATTTTTTCCCATTCCTCCTTGCAAAACAGCTCGAGCTCAGTGAGGTTGGATGGAGAGCATTTGTGAACAGCAGTTTTCAGTTCTTTCCACAGATTCTCGATTGGATTCAGGTCTGGACTTGGCCATTCTAACACCTGAATATGTTTATTTTTGAACCATTCCATTGTAGATTTTGCTTTATGTTTTGGATCATTGTCTTGTTGGAAGACAAATCTCCGTCCCAGTCTCAGGTCTTGCAGACTCCATCAGGTTTTCTTCTAGAATGGTCCTGTATTTGGCTCCATCCATCTTCCTGTCCCTGCTGAAGAAAAGCAGGCCCAAACCATGATGCTGCCACCACCATGTTTGACAGTGGGGATGGTGTGTTCAGGGTGTTGCTTTTACGCCAAACATAACTTTTTGCATTGTTGCCAAAAAGTTACATTTTGGTTTCGTCTGACCAGAGCACCTTCTTCCACATGTTTGGTGTGTCTCCCAGGTGGCTTGTGGCAAACTTTAAACGACACTTTTTATGGATATCTTTAAGAAATGGCTTTCTTCTTGCCACTCTTCCATAAAGGCCAGATTTGTGCAATATAAGACTGATTGTTGTCCTATGGACAGAGTCTCCCACCTCAGCTGTAGATCTCTGCAGTTCATCCAGAGTGATCATGGGCCTCTTGGCTGCATCTCTGATCAGTCTTCTCCTTGTATGAGCTGAAAGTTTAAAGGGACGGCCAGGTCTTGGTAGATTTGCAGTGGTCTGATACTCCTTCCATTTCAATATTATCGCTTGCACAGTGCTCCTTGGGATGTTTAAAGCTTGGGAAATCTTTCTGTATCCAAATCCGGCTTTAAACTTCTTCACAACAGTATCTCGGACCTGCCTGGTGTGTTCCTTGTTCTTCATGATGCTCTCTGCGCTTTTAACGGACCTCTGAGACTATCACAGTGCAGGTGCATTTATACAGAGACTTGATTACACACAGGTGGATTGTATTTATCATCATTAGTCATTTAGGTCAACATTGGATCATTCAGAGATCCTCACTGAACTTCTGGAGAGAGTTTGCTGCACTGAAAGTAAAGGGGCTGAATAATTTTGCAAGCCCAATTTTTCAGTTTTTGATTTGTTAAAAAAGTTTGAAATATCCAATAAATGTCTTTCCACTTCATGATTGTGTCCCACTTGTTGTTGATTCTTCCCAAAAAAATACAGTTTTATATCTTTATGTTTGAAGCCTGAAATGTGGCAAAATGTCGCAAAGTTCAAGGGGGCCGAATACTTTCGCAAGGCACTGTATTTATATGTATATGTGTACATACACCGACACAGTTGAATTCAGAAGTTTACATACACCTTAGCCAACTACATTTTAAATTCAGTTTTTCACAATTCCTGACATTTAATCAGAGTAAAAATTCCCTGTCTTAAGTTAGTTAGGATCACCATTTTATTTTAATAAAGTGAAATGTCAGAATAATAATAGTGATTTATTTCAGCTTTTATTTCTTTCATCACATTCCCAGTTTGTCAGAAGTTTACATACACTCAATTAATATTTGGTAGAATTGCCTTTGAATTGTTTAACTTGGGTTAAACTTTTAGGGTAGCCTTCCACAAGCTTCCCATAATAAGTTGGGTGAATTTTGTCCCATTCCTCCTGACAGAGCTGGTGTCAGATTTGTAGGCCTCCATGCTCGCACACGCTTTTTCAGTTCTGCCCACACATTTTCTTTTGGATTGAGGTCAGGGCTTTGTGATGGCCACTCCAATACCTTGACTTTGTTGTCCTTAAGCCATTTTACCACAACTTTGGAAGTAAGCTTGGGGTCATTGTCCATTTGAAGACCCATTTGCGACCAAGCTTTAACTTTCTGACTGATGTCTTGAGATGTTGCTTCAATATATCCACGTAATTTTCCTCCTCATGATGCCATCTATTTTGTGAAGTGCACCAGTCCCTCCTGCAGCATTGCACCCCCACAACATGATGCTGCAACCATGTGCTTCACGGTTGGGATGATGTTCTTCGGCTTGCAAGTCTCCCCCTTTTTCCTCCAAACATGATGATGGTCATTATGGCCAAAATGTTATATTTTTGTTTCATCAGACCAGAGGACATTTCTCCAAAAAGTATGATCTTTGTCCCCATGTGCAGTTCAAACTCTAGTCTGGCTTTTTTATGGCAGTTTTGGAGCATTGGCTTCTTCCTTGCTGAGCGGCCATTCAGGTTATGTCGATATAGGACTCATTTTTACTGTGGATATACATTTACATTTTGCACCCGTTTCCTCCAGCATCTTCACAAGGTCATTTGCTGCTGTCTGGGATTGATTTGCACTTTTCGCACCAAAGTACGTTCACTTCTAGGTTTCTCCTTCCTGAGCGGTATGATGGCCGCGTGGTCCCATGGTATTTATACTTGCGTACTATTGTTTGTACAGATGAACATGGTACCTTCAGGCGTTTGGAAATTGCTCCCAAGGATGAACCAGACATGTGGAGGTCTACAATTTTTTTTTTTTTAGGTCTTGGCTGATTTCTTTTGATTTTCCCATGATGTCAAGCAAAGAGGCACTGAGTTTGAAGGTAGGCCTTGAAATACATCCACAGGTACACCTCCAATTGAATCAAATTATGTCAATTAGCAGATGCTTCTGAAGCCATGACATTTTCTGGAATTTTCCAAGCTGTTTAAAGGCACAATCAACTTAGTGTATGTAAACTTCTGACCCACTGGAATTGTGATACAATGAATTATAAGTTAAATAATCTGTCTGTAAACAATTGTTGGAAAAATTACTTGTCATGCACAAAGTAGGTGTCCTCACCGACTTGCCAAAACTATAGTTTGTGAACAAGAAATTTGTGGAGTGGTTGAAAAACAAGTTTTAATGACTCCAACCTAACTGTATGGAAACTTCCAGTGTGTGTGTTTGACCTGTTTTTAAAGATAAGATTCCCAATATCTTAAATCCTCTAAAAGATAATTGGTGTGAACTATGCCTGGAGATTAAATACTGCAGACGCTCATGTATTGCCACAAAACCTTTCCAAAGGCAACAATCTTTAACTTAGATGAATAGGTAATTAAAATAAAATATATTTAAGCCTCCTTGAATCTTTATTATACAGTGTATTTTTATTTTGTATTAATTGGATGGTTGTTTTGAACATATTTAGACATTTTAACACTTGTAACAACAAAAACATGGGATATTTCAAGTTAGCCTGGATCCAAACTGAATTGCTCTTCTTTTTTTTTCACCAGGCTAATATCGAGTAGCACAAAAAGACGGAATGGGATATATGGAGGCGCTTGTTTCTGTAGTTCTTGTTTTTGTGCCACACCTTTGTCCTGGAGTGGACAGTACTTTGTCTTTGTCACATTCCAGCTGTTTGGCATGTCAAAAATTGGAGGACGCATGGCTTGATTGGTTCTGTCCTACTGCGATTTATCACACTGAATTAAAAACAACTAGAACATATAGGGCCTGTTTCCCAGACACATTTTAAACCTAAGTGCTAAGCTTCATTTGCGTCCAGGAAACCGTCCCAAGAGAATATGAAAAGAAAAATACATGGAACAATCACTGTGTGCCGTCTTAATGACATAGCCGCTGCTATAATGTGTAGCTTCTGTACTTGAATATTTGTTTGTAGTAAAATCAGGAGATCTGTGTTTACCGTTATTGGTTCCAAATGTATTCCTTTCTCCATCTCCCTTTACCGATAAGAGCTTATTAAGCCTGTGCTAACCCTAAACTACAGAGGATGTTCCTGTCTATGGGAGTTCAGTTCACTAATGTTTGATATGTGTGCTAACTCACAATAAGGCACTGAGATGTACACACACCCAGGGTCAGTGTGAAATAATAATTGTAACTAGGTAAGCTCATGCATTCAAATTTAGCTACAATTTGGAGGAATAAGAATATACAATTGGGAAGAGTTAACTTGCACATAATGAATGCAACTGTGGCAAAGTGATTGTAAGACATGTCTAGATAGTTAATGTAATATGTACATGATGCCTTAATGATAACTGAATGATTTAGCTGGGGATTCGTAATGGCTGGTAATTTTCAATAATTAAAAAAGACCTTGCACATTAGGCCAAACGCAAATATGCTCATGGCATCTTACAGCTATGTTTGTGTTTTTGAAGTCTTTAATTTTGAAGAACAGGGGGGAAAATCTTTTAAAAATCATAGTCTTTTAGAATGTCTCCTCTAAAGAGCGACAACTGACCCTAAAAGCAACTTCTCGTTTTGAAAACAGCTATTTTGGCATCTATGAGTCAAACGTTTATTCTAATCAAAATTGACTACAAGGTGTAAATAGGATAATTTGGTCATAAAGTCAGTCTCATCCATAACAGATTTGCGAGATGATGGTGAAAAAAAGTGTCATGGATTGAAAGGTCCCATAAATTCATTAGGTTTGGGTTTTTTCAATCCTGCTGCAGACAGCACCCAAGTCATCATCATTTCGCAGCACAGCTGCACTGACCCTATCGTAATGCCCATGGTCCATTTGGTTTGACATTCAATATCCCTATAGTTAGGGTACATCAGTAAATTACACAATGTAAATCAGAAAATATGTTCAAAGGTCAATAGCTTCACATCTCAATTACTTAACCTCAAATTACTATAAATGGTAGAAATTCATATACAAATATAAAAAAACATTTAATGAGACAACTAAAAATGTGGAACAATAAAATATTTTCCCATTTACATTGTAATTTATTGGTGTTCACTAAATAGCCCCAGAGATGGGCTATCCATTGTCAAACCAACTTTGCCATGGTCCAATTTGTAGTCGCTCTGGATAAGAGCGTCTGCTAAATGACTTAAATGTAAATGTAAATGTCACACACTAGCCTGCTGAAGCTAATTGGAGAAAGAAGTTGGCTAGTGCTAGCTAGCCTAGATGACTTCAAGACACACGACCTGGTTAGGCTGTTTCAAGTTATCTAACAGAGTGAATGTACAAACGCTTGCCACACAAACGACATCCACATTAGACCCCCCCAAGACTACTCTTTTGGCTTCAGTCATGGCCGCTGCATTTCTTAATGACCAAAACAAAAATTGAGGCCAAATCAGGAATTTCAGCCCCCCTTTAAAGAACACCTGTAACAATAGCCTGTGACTTTCATTTAGCCATAAGAAAAAAACTTTACAAGAATTTCTCCAAGTTTGCCTTCACCTGTTTTTGCTGAATAATGTGAAAGAAACTTCTTCTTTTTGAAATAGTGAATATGGTTTAAAATGTTTTTATAAACTGCTGAATTTTAAGGTTAAATAATAAGAATAATTTAGGGGGCCACCAAATATTTTGGATCATGTGAAGAATCTTTATTGTACTGTAGTGATTTTGTAATGATATTTGTATAAAGATGTGATGGATGTGAATGGTAATCACTGCTTGGATCTGTACATTGTTGAGAATAAATTGTTCACAAAATTCTGGGACTGCTGTTTTCTGTTACTGTGTGTTACATTTTTAAATGCACTTTAAATAAAGTTTGATGTGATCTGTCTAATGGTTTTTAGCCTGATAATATCAGGTTGGATAGACCAGAGTTAATGACCCCCAGTGGCCCCATACTTTCATCCACCACTCACAACATATTTAGTCGTGACAAAGATGGCCAAGGTTGCTGTGTAGATGACTGAGTCATGATTTTAGTGTAATGTCCCTGTGGAAGATCATTTTGCAACCTTGAAGTGTTTATGAGATCAACATTGTCAGGGAAATATCTCGGCCTCATACTGTTATCAAAGTTTATTGGACGCATACATACATTTGCAGATATCACAGGTCTCAGCGAAATTCTTGTTTCAACAGTGCAGTAATACCTAGCAGAACAAGACAATACACACATAAAACAAAAAATGTTTTATTAAATATCTTGATTATAAGGAAGTGGCAGCCAGGATGGATGCCCTCTGTTATCAAATTTGATCTGGCACATGTTTTGTGAGCAACCTGAATTGGGGCGGCAGGGTAGCCTAGTGGTTAGAGTGTTGGACTAGTAACCGAAAGTTTGCAAGTTCAAATCCCCGAGCTGACAAGGTACAAATCTGTCGTTCTACCCCTGGCAGTTAACCCCCAATTTGTTCTTAACTGACTTGCCTAGTTAAATAAAGGTACAATTAAAAAAATGAACAGTGAAATGCTTACTTACAGACTGTTCCCAACAATACAGAGAAAAGAAAATGGTGAAATCATATGAAAGTAAAACCTGTAATAATAAAAGTAATAGATACACAATGAGTAGCGATAACTTGGCTATATACAAGGGTCACCAAGCGCAATATAGCTTCAGCGTGTAAATCAGCTAGAAAGATGTGTCGGCATCGAGTAATTGTCTTTGGCCCCCTCCCAGTTAGGGGGAGTGATGAGCTTGACAGCAGAGTCTCACAACTCAATTGCTGGTTGAAAACTCTTTTCTGCCCCTCCCAAAATATAGAATTTGTAGATAATTGGCCTTCTTTCTGGGACTCACCCACCCATAGGGTGCAGGACAGGCAGCAGGCTGTTAGCCAGCCTGACAGCTAGCAACATCAGTGTAGCTCAGCTATCCACATTGAGACCGTGTCTGTGCCTCAACCTAGGGTGGGCAAAACTAAACATGGCGGTGTTCGCCTTAGCAATCTCCCTAGGATAAAGACCTCCATTCCTGCCATTATTGAAAGAGATGGTGATACCTCTCATCTCAAAATAGGGCTACTTAATGTTACATCCCTCACTTCAAAGGCAGTTATAGTCAATTAACAATCTTGATGTGATTGGCCTGACTGAAACATGGCTTAAGCCTGATGAATTTACTGTGTTAAATGAGGCCTCACTTCCTGGTTACACTAGTGACCAAATCCCCCGTGCATTCCGCAAAGGCGGAGGTGTTGCTAACATTTACGATAGCAAATTTCAATTTACAAAAAAAAAAAATGCCGTTTTCGTCTTTTGAGCTTCTAGTCATGAAATCTATGCAGCCTACTCAATCACTTTTCATAGCTACTGTTTACAGGCCTCCTGGGCCATATACAGCGTTCCTCACTGAGTTCCCTGAATTCCTATCGGACCTTGTAGTCATGGCAGATAATATTATAATTTTTGGTGATTTTAATATTCACATGGAAAAGTCCACAGACCCACTCCAAAAGGCTTTCGGAGCCATCATCGACTCAGTGGGTTTTGTCCAACATGTCTCTGGACCAACTCACTGTCACAGTCATACTCTGGACCTAGTTTTGTCCCATGGATTGTGGATCTTAATGTTTTCCCTCATAATCCTGGACTATCGGACCACGATTTTATTACGTTTGCAATCGCAACAAATAATCTGCTCAGACCCCAACCAAGGAGCATAAAAAGTTGTGCTATAAATCCTCAGACAACACAAAGATTCCTTGATGCCCTTCCAGACTCCCTCTGCCTACCCTACCCAACCCAAGGACGGGTAGGCAGACCATTCCATAAAAATGGAGCTCTATAGGAGAAAGCCCTGCCTCCAGCTGTTTGATTAGAAATTCTAGGGACAATTAGGAGGCCTGCGTCTTGTGACCGTAGCGTACGTGTAGGTATGTACGGCAGGACCAAATCAGAGAGATGGGTAGGAGCAAGCCCATGTAATACTTTGTAGGTTAGCAGTAAAACCCTGAAATCAGCCCTTGCCTTGACATGAAGCCAGTGTAGGGAGGCTAGCACTGGAGTAATATGATCAAAATTTTTGGTTCTAGTCAGGATTCTAGCAGCCGTATTTAGCACTAACTAAAGTTTATTTTGTGCTTTATCCGGGTAGCCGGAAAGTAGAGCATTGCAGTAGTCTAACAAAAGCATCTTTCCGACAGATAAGATCTAAACCAGGCCAGAAGTTGTCCATGTAGACCAATTTGGGTTTCCAATTTCTCCAAAAGAATGTGGTGATCGATGGTATCAAAAGCAGCACTAAGGTCTAGGAGCACGAGGACAGATGCAGAGCCTCGGTCTGATGCCATTAAAAGGTAATTTACCACCTTCACAAGTGCAGTCTCAGTGCTATGATGGGGTCTAAAACCAGACTGAAGCATTTCGTATACATTGTTTGTCTTCAGACTCAAACGCAGACTCTGTCTCAACCTTTAAGTCTTTACTGAAGACTCTTCAGTGGGTCATATGATTGAGTGTAGTCTGGCCCAGGAGTGTGAAGGTGAACGGAAAGGCTCTGGAGCAACGAACCACCTTTGCTGTCTCTGCCTGGCCGGTTTCCCTCTCTCCACTGGGATTCTATGCCTCTAACCTTATTACAGGGGCTGAGTCACTGGTTTACTGGTGCTCTTTCATGCCTTCCCTAGGAGGGGTGCGTCACTTGAGTGGGTTGAGTCACTGACGTGATCTTCCTGTCTGGTTTGGCGCCCGCCCTTGGGTTGTGACGTGGCGGAGATCTTTGTGGGTTATACTCGGCCTTGTCTCAGGATGTTAAGTTGGTGGTTGAAGATATCCCTCTAGTGGTGTGAGGGCTGTGCTTTGGCAAAGTGGGTGGGGTTATATACTTCCTGTTTGGCTCTGTCCGGGGGTATCATCGGATGGGGCCACAGTGTCACCTGACCCCTCCTGTCTCAGCCTCCAGTATTTATGCTGCAGCAGTTTATGTGTCGCGGGGCTAGAGTTAGTTTGTTATATCTGGTGTACTTCTACTGTCTTATCTGGTGTCCTGTGTGAATTTAAGTATGCTCTCTCTAATTCTCTCTTTCTCTCTTTCTTTCTCTCTCTCGGAGGATCTGAGCCGTAGGACCATGCCTCAGGACTACCTGACATGATGACTCCTTGCTGTCCCCTGTTCACCGGACGTGCTACCTGTCCCAGACCTGCTGTTTTCAACTCCCTAGAGAAAGCAGGAGCGGTAGAGATACTATTAATGATCAGCTATGAAAAGCCAACTGACATTTATTCCTGAGGTGCTGACTTGCTGCACCCTTGACAACTACTGTGATTATTATTATTTGACCATGCTGGTCATTTATGAACATTTGAACATATTGGCCATGTTCTGTTATAATCTCCACCCGGCACAGCCAGAAGAGGACTGACCACCCCACATAGCCTGTTTCCTCTCTAGGTTTCTTCCTAGGTTTTGGCCTTTCTAGGGAGTTTTTCCTAGCCACCGTGCTTCTACACCTGCATTGCTTGCTGTTTGGGGTTTTAGGCTGGGTTTCTGTACAGCACTTTGAGATATCAGCTGATGTAAGAAGGGCTATATAAATACATTTGATTTGATTTACCCATACCGAGTAAATGTGCAGGGGTTCGAGGTAATTGAGGTAGATACAGAAAATAAAATGTGTATTAGCCCCATGTGCCGAATACAACAGTGAAATGCTTACTTATGAGCTCCTAACCAACAATGCAATTCAACAATAATACAGATAAGAAATAAAAGTAACAAGTAATTAAATAGCAGCAGTAAAATAACAATAGCGTGACTATATACAGGGGGGGGTACCGGTTAGTTGAAGTAATATGTACATGTAGGTAGAGTTTTTAAAGTGACTATGCATGGATAACAACAAAGAGTAGCAGCAGTGTAAAATAGGGGGGAGGCAATTGATTAGATGTTCAGGAGTCTTATGGCTTGGGGTAGAAGCTGTTTAGAAGCCTCTTGGACCTGGACTTGGCGCTCCGGTACGCATGCCGTGCGGCAAGCAGAGAGAACAGTCTATGACTAGGGTGGCTGGAGTCTGACAATTTTTATGGCCTTCCTCTGACACCGCCTGGTATAGAGGTCCTGGATGGCAGGAAGCTTAGCCTCAGTGATGTACTGGGCCGTTCGCACTACCCTCTGTAATGCCTTGTGGTCGGAGGCAGAGCAGTTGCCATACCAGGCAGTGATGGAACCAGTCAGGAGGCTCTCGATGGTGCAGCTGTAGAACCTTTTGAGGTTCTGAGGACCCATACCAAATCTTTTCAGTCTCCTGAGGGGGAATAGGTTTTGTCGTACCCTCTTCAAGACTGTCTTGGTGTGCTTGGACCATGTTAGTTTGTTGGTGATGTGGACACCAAGGATCTTGAAACTCTCAACCTGCTCTACTACAGCCCCATCGATGAGAATGGGGGCGTGCTCGGTCCTCTTTTTCCTGTAGTCCACAATCATCTCAGTATGTACATATATGTACACATAACTACGAATAAAATGACAGATGGTAAATTGTAGCAGCAGCGTATGGGATGAGTCAAAGTTTGTGCAAAAAGGGTCAATGCAGATTGTCCGGGAAGCTATTTAATAAACTATTTAGCATTCTTATGGTTTGGGTGTAGAATCTGTTTGGCCCCAGTGACGTACTTGGCCATACGCACTATCCTCTGCAGCTACTTGCGGTCAGATGCCAGGCAGTTGCCATTCCAAGCAGTCAACATCAACGTCATTTAGCAGACACACTTATCCAGAGCGACCTAGAGGAGCAATTATGGTTAATTGCCTTGCTCAAGGGCACATTGACAGATTTGTCCCCTTTCATTTACTGGCCCAATGCTCTTAACCACTAGTCTACCTGCCTCCCATAAGATGCTCTCAATGGTGCGGCAGTAGATCTTTTTGAGGGTCTGAGGGCCCATGCCAAATCTTTTCAGACTCCAGAGATGGAAGAGGTGTGCTCGACCCTCCGTTTCTTTTTTCATGATCCTTTGTCTTGTTGACTTGACAACAACCTCTCTCTCCCTCAATGTCAACAAGACAAATCAAATGTTATTTGTCACATGCTCCGAAAACAACAGGTGCAGACCTTACCGTGAAATGCTTACTTACAACCCCTTAACCAACAATGCAGTTCAAGAAAGAGTTTTAAAAAAGATTGACTAAATAAACTAAAGTTAAAATAGTAAAATACAAATAAAAAGTAACACAAAAATAACGAGGCTATATACAGGGGGTACCGGTACCGAGTCAATGTGCGGGGGTACAGGTTGGTTGAGTTATTTTGTACATGTACTGTAGGTAGGGGAAAGAAATAACTGTAGCAGCAACATAATGTACAAAATAAGTTACAAACAATGTGAAAAAAACAAACAAAATAGCACAGTTGGTTAGGAATCCATAAAACGGCAGCCATCACCTCCAGCACCATTATACAAAGGAGCTGATCATGGAGAAAGAAACGGAGGGTCGAGCCTGCCTCTTCCATCTCTGGAGGTTGAAAAGATTTGGCATGGGCCCTCAGATCATCAAACAGTTCTACTGCTATAGGCTGTCTCATTGTTGTTGGTGATCAGGCCTACCACTGTCTTGTCGTCAGCAACAGGGAGTACAGACGGGGACTAAGTATACACCCCTGAGGGGCCACCGTGTTGCGGGTCAGTGTGGCAGATGTGTTGTTGCCTGCCCTCACCAGCTGGGGGAGTCCCGTCAGGAAGTCCAGGACCCAGTTGCATTGGGAGGTGTCCAGTCCCAGGTTCCTTACCTTAGTGATGAACTTGGAGGGCACTATAGTGTTGAACGCTGAGCTGTAGTCAATGAACAGCATTCTCACGTAGGTGTTCCTTTTGTCCAAGTGGGTAAGTGCAATAGAGATTGCGTCATCTGTGGATCTGTTGGGGCGGTGTGCGAATTTGAGTAGGTCCAGGGATATCTGTGATGATGATGTTTATATGAGCCATGACTAGCCGTTCAAAGCATTTCATGGCTACAGATGTGAGTGCTACGGAGTGATAGTCATTTAGACGGTTACCATGGCTATTTTGCGCACAGGGACTATGGTGGTCTGCTTGAAAGGTAGGTATTACAGAGAGAGGTTGAAAATGTAAGCGAAGACACTTATAATAAAAATATTTTTATTTTATATGTTAGCCAGGAAACCTTTCCTACCTTGGCTGACATTAATCACAGTGATTTAGAACGTTTAAATAATTATAGAACCAGTCTAGAATATCACTGCAGACCAGTAATTTGCCCAGTTCCTTTTTTGTTCCCGCTATGGGTGGCGCTGTTTCCTTGTCTCTGGATTTTGGAGAAGACGAAAGGCAACTGAATTGAATCTATCTGAAGGAGGTGGAGTCTGAGGTGGGAGGGAGAAGAAAGAGTGAGGGAAAAGGAGAAAAAAAGGAGAAAAAGCACACAACAGAAAAGGGGAGGACATCGGTGCAATTGCGTGAATATTGGTTGAATTACATTGAAGAAAATAGTTGCAGAGAGGAAGAAACCAAGATGATAACGCCCTACTTCCTACAGAATTTCTGGGTAGGTTCTGCTTTTGTTTATTTTCTTTAGCCGGGTTAGTAGGCTCAATTGTTTAGCTCAAATCCCCTATCAGTCCCACAAGTGGATGTGACAACCGGACATTGAGACCTATTCCACAATTCGCTTAAACCCGATTCATGCGGGATCTTGCTGGTGAAATAGAAATATCTGGGTCAACACAATGTGTTAACCCATTGCCCAGCTACTTTTCTCGGCGAATATTATTTTGCCCCCCTGGATTGGGCCTCTGTGAATGCCATTTTACACGAGTGCTGAATTGAATCCACCCCTCGTCCGGTCAATTGGTTGAATGGCTGTCACGGAGTGTCTTGAAATGTTTATGTATTTTTTTCCGTGGAACCCATTGGGGGTTTGTAGTTGTCATTCATAATCTCTACGTGTCAGTTTCTTCCGTAATGAAGTTTTAGTGAGAGTCCAGACGTTTTAACAAGTGTGTGTGAGGGGGGGGTTATGCTTGTTGACTGTAACAGTGTTGCAACATTTGCCAGAATAAGACTGAGCTGTTCAGAACTTTTTAAGGCCATATGCTAATTATGTTCTCTGTCCACCAGATCTTGTTGTGTGCTCTTGTTTTTTGGGGGATTATTTTTAGTATTATTGTAATATTTGTTTTTTTCTTCAGTACTTTGGGTCTGAGAAGCGCTTTTCAAATGAAATGTAGTATTGTTATTATGTAGACATTTTACTGTAACAATGTTGCAGTTTGCGTTAATGTGGAATGTCAGAACAATCAGAACGCATTCTCTGTTAGTGATCAGTTCTTTGTGGCTAAATTGTGAATGAACCTAATTCCACTTAATTGATTGTCATATGAAGGCCTTTCCCATAATGTTATTTTGCATGTCAAGTGACATGGTTTAATTAGTCACTTGTTAAAATGTAACTGCATTCTAAATGTTACTGAATTACTCATTTACTCCCACCTTTGAGGCTTACTAGATAAGTAGTTGAAAGGATAGGCCTACTTTCCTTTACTACAAAGCTATCTGTGTTCAAGATATTATGTTAGTCTGTTATTATATTATATTAGTCTCTAAATATTCTATTTTACACCATGGGTCAACCATTTGCCAGATAACATATGGATTCAAGATTTTAAGTTAACTACTATTTGGTATTATAATGACTGCTTAGGCCCTAGGTGTGCACTAGGTGTGCTGCAGCCACCTGCTGCTTTATTGACAGCCTAGTCTTTTTTTACAATGGACTTCTGACAGGTTTTGTTTCATGCCAAATTTACATCACATACATATACATATACAGTAGGCCTACCATAACATGACGTCTCCCTGACTGAAGGACACAGACAGAAAAGCAGACAGATGGACGGACGGACGGACAGACAGTGCATGTCGGCAGGTAGCCTAGTGGTTAGAGTGTTGGACTAGTAACCGAAAGGTTGCAAGATCAAATCCCTGAGCTGACAAGGTAAAAATCTGTTGTTCTGCCCCTGAACAAAGCAGTTAACCCACTGTTCCTAGACCATCATTGAAAATAAGAATTTGTTCTTAACTGACTTGCCTAGTTAAATCAAGGTAAAATGGAAAGAAATGTCAGGGTGTGTAATCACAGGTGGTTGTTCTTTCATTCCACAGATGTTATCTTGAGATCATACGGAAGTGTCAGGCCAGTTTTGATGCCCTCTGTTAAGTTTCATAACAATCATAACAGTCAGTCAGCTGGACTAACCAGACCCAGAAATGAGGTCCAGCTGAGGTGGAACTGTACAGTGGAGAGGAAGGAGCCCCAAAGTATGGGATACAGCACTGTGATTAGTCTGTGGTACAGTAAGCTATGACTGTAGTTGATCACTATCAATAAGGCTTAATTCATGACAATAGAACTAGGCCTAATCTTGATGAAGATAATGTAGACACAAACCACTGACTTCATGAAGACCTTTTTAAATATATTTATTTATGTATTAGAGGAACCGGTATATGATACAAGGAAATTATTTTCAGAGAGTAGAGCACAAGGTGTATTTTTACTCCTTACCAAGTTACAGTACATGGAAAGGAAGGAGGAAGATTTCTAACTGTTATTAGTCTAATGTGTAATAGCCTACTACACTGACTGTAGGCTACACAACTTAAGTTGCCCTTATCTTGATATGTATGTATGTATGTATGTATGTATGTATGTATGTATGTATGTATGTATGTATGTATGTATGTATGTATGTATGTATGTATGTATGTATGTATGTATGTATGTATGTATGTATGTATGTATGTATGTATATATGTGTATATGTATATATATATATGTGTATATATATATGTGTATACGTGTATATATGTATATATATACATACATACATACATACATACATACATACACACACACACATGTGTATTTAGGCTAAATAAATGCCACTGACTTGTTGAAGACTTTTTTTGAAAATATATTTGTACTGGACTAGGGAAACTGGTATATGATAGGAGGAAATGAAGTGAAGACAGAAAGCCACAAGGTGTGTTTTTACTGACACATCACAAGCACTCTGATGTTCTCAAGTTTATGCTCTCAGGGAGAAAGGATTTGATCATGTCTGGTCACACAATCAAAATAAAAGTCCAGCCTTGATCTCTTCAGAAAACATTAGGCCTAAGCTTGAATGTCTGTGTGTTCTGGTTAGTTGTATTTGTTTACTATTGAAAGGCTAAAGGTCACAGATGTCTACTATATAATTTAGCCACAGCTAGCCAGTAAAATATAGGGCCTTTTTACCTAGTTTACTGAAATAAGCTCTGTGTCCAGAGAAACAACTCTGTTAGATAGTTTTTTTTAAATGACTGACTATGCACATTATTAACTAGGCTATAGTGCCTACCTCTTGTATAGTTCATCTAATTTAATTGGGTAAGAGTGGTATCGTTGCAAAGCTTAAGCCATCTAAGGAAAAGGGGAGAGGTGATGTGATGCATGTACTGTATCTTGAAGGCTGAGAGAGACTAAGAGCCCTGCTATCCTCTCATCTCTCAACCTACTCTCTGTGCTTAGATACAAGCCCCAAAATCACAGTGGAAGCAGAGTACAGCTGTGTGGTTAAGATGCAGGACACACACACCCTCTCATATACACATTTTAATGAATTTCAAATGTGGACACGGCAGCATCTCTTCCCTCAGCTAAATAGTTACGTAGAGCTGTCATGGTACAACAGGATGCGTGGAATAATTAGTTCTAGAATTTTGTGAAGCCCATATACTCTTCGTTCCAGTAACATGGATGGACCCAGAACTTAATTGAGCATCTGACCAATTACACAATAGTTTTGGGTTAACCTATATTACCCTCAGCTGAACAAACAAGTATTTTAGGAATGAAGGAACACGGTCTCTGTGTGTTGCATCACTTGCTGTATCACTGCTATGCTTCCCCTTCAATGGATGTGTTACCCACACACAGCAAGGACCTGTGTTTTAAATACATCTGTTACCTCTTTCTATTCTGATTTGTCATTTTTTCTCTATATTCCCAGAAGGTTGGGTTGAGAGAGCACTACAGTGTTGTGTGTAGGCAGGGCCTGTGTGTGTGGTGAACTGTCTGTCCCCCTCAGTGTTTCATAGGAAAATAAGATGGCAGTGTGATAAGCAAATAGAGCGAAGAAGTCCAGAATCCCGGAGTCGCCTCTTCACTGTTGACATTGAGACTGGTGTTTTGCGGGTATTATTCAATGAAGCTAGCTGCCAGTTGATGAATATATAATATATAATAATATATGCCATTTAGCAGACGCTTTTATCCAAAGCGACTTACAGTCATGTGTGCATACATTCTACGTATGGGTGGTCCCGGGGATCGAACCCACTACCCTGGCGTTACAAGCGCCATGCTCTACCAACTGAGCTACAGAAGGACCACTTGACTTGTGATGACTTGTGAGGCGTCTGTTTCTCAAACTAGACGCTCTAATGTACTTGTCCTCTTGCTCAGTTGTGCACCGGGGCCTCCCACTCCTCTTTCTATTCTGGTTAGAGCCAGTATTCACTGTTCTGTGAAGGGAGTAGTACACAGCTTTGAACGAGATCTTCAGTTTCTTGGCAATTTCTCGCATGGAATAGCCTTCATTTCTCAGAACAAGTATAGACTGATGATTTTCAGAAGAAAGTTAATTGTTTCTTGCCATTTTGAGCCTGTAATTGAACCCACAAATGCTCATTCTCCAGATACTCAACTGGTCTCAAGAAGGCCATTTTTATTGCTTCTTTAATCAAATAGGAAAAACCACCACTCATGCTGCCAAACACCCTCGTAAAACTGACTATCCTACTGATCCTTGACTTCGGCGATGTCATTTACAACAGCCTCCAACACTCTACTCAGAAAATTGGATGCAGTCTATCACAGTGCCATCCGTTTTGTCACCAAAGCCCCATATAATACCCACCACTGCGACCTATATGCTCTCGTTGGCTGGTCCTTGCTACATATTCGTCGCCATACCCACTGGCTCCAGGTCATCCATAAGTCTTTGCTAGGTAAAGCGCCACCTTATCTCAGCTCACTGGTCACCATAGCAACACCCACCCGTAGCACGCGCTCCAGCAGGTATATTTCACTGGTCATCCCCAAAGCCAACAACTCCTTTGTCCGCCTTTCCTTCTAGTTCTCTGCTGCCAATGACTGGAACGAATCGCAAAATCACTGAAGTTGGAGATTTATATCTCCCTTTCTAACTTTAAACAACACCTGTCAGAGCAGCTTACCGATCGCCGCAGCTGTACACAGCCCATTTGTAAATAGCCCATCCAACCAACTACAGCCCTCATCCCCATGTTTTGTTTGTTTTTCTGCTCTTTTGCACACCAGTATTTCTACTTGCACATCCTCATCTGCACGTACAGTTGAAGTCGAGAGTTTACATACACTTAGGTTAGAGTCATTAACTTGTTTTTCAACCACTCCACAAATTTCTTGTTCACAAACTATAGTTTTGGCAATCGGTTAGGACATCTACTTTGTGCATGACACAAGTCATTTTTCCAACAATTGTTTACAGACAGATTATGTCACTTCCAGTGAATTGTATCACAATTCCAGTGGGTCAGAAGTTTATATACACTAAGTTGACTCTGCTTTTAAACAGCTTGGACAATTCCAGAAAATGATGTCATGGCTTTAGAAGCTTCTGATAGGCTAATTGACATCCTTTGATTCAATTGGAGGTGTACCTGTGGATGTATTTCAAGGCCTACCTTCAAACTCAGTGCCTCTGCTTGATATCATGGGAAAATCAAAAGAAATCAGCCAAGACTTCAGAAAAAATGGTAGACCTCCACAAGTCTGATTGGAAATTGCCCCCAAATGATTAAATGCCTGAAGGTACCATGTTCATCTGTACAAACAATAGTATGCAAGTATAAACACCATGGGACCACGCGGCCATCATACCGCTCAGGAAGGAGACGCGTTCTGTCTCCTAGAGATGAAAGTACTTTGGTGCGAAAAGTGCAAATCAATCCCAGAACAACAGCAAAGGACCATGTGAAAATGCTGTAAGAAACCGGTACAAAGTATCCATATCCACAGTAAAATGAGTCCTATATATTGACATAACCTGAAAGGCCGCTCAGCAAGGAAGAGGTCACTGCTCCAAAACTGCCATTAAAAAGCCAGACTACGGTCTGAACTGCAAATGGGGACAAAGATTGTACTTTTTGGAGAAATGTCCTCTGGTCTGATGAAACAAAAGTAGAACTGTTTGGCCACCATGGCCATCGTTATGTTTGGAGGAAAAAGTGTGAGGCTTGCAAGCTGAGAGGGGGGGGGGGGCAGCAGCGTCATGTTGTGGGGGTGCAATGCTGCAGGAGGGACTGGTGCACTTCACAAAATAGATGGCATCATGAGAAAAGAAAATTATGTGGATATATTGAAGCAACATCTCAAGACATCAGTCAGAAAGTTAAAGCTTGGTCGCAAGTGGGTCTTCCAAATGGACAATTTTGCCAAAGCCCTGACCTCAATCCAAAATACAATTTGTGGGCAGAACTGAAAAAGAATGTGTGAGCAAGGAGGCCTACAAACCTGACTCAGTTACACCCAGTCTGTCAGGAGGAATGGACCAAAATTCACCCAACTTATTGTGGGAAGCTTGTGGAAGGATACCCTAGAAGTTTGACCCAAGTTAAACAATGTAAAGGCAACTCTACCAAATAATAATTGAGTGTATGTAAACTTCTGACCCGCTGGGAATGTGATGAAAGAAATAAAAGCTGAAATAAATCATTCTCTCTATTCTGACATTTCACATTTCACAAAGTGGTGATCCTAACTGACCTAAAACAGAGAAATTTTACTAGGATTAAATGTCAGGAAAGGCTGCGTTTAAATGTATTTGGCTAAGGTGTATGTACATTTCCTATATCAACTGTATATCACTCCAGTGTAAATTGCTAAATTATAATTACTTCGCCACTATTGGCCTATTTATTGCCTTACCTCTTTCACTTGCACACACTGTATATAGATTGTTCTATTTTGTTATTGACTGTACGTTTGTTTTTTCCATGTGCAACTCTGTTGTTTTTTCCGTACTGGTTTGCTTTATCTTGGCCAGGTCGCAGTTGTAAATGAGAACTTGTTCTCAACTGGCCTACCTGGTGAAATAAAAAAATAAATACAAATATTGGTCACATATACATGGTTAGCAGATGTTAATGCTCGTGTAGCGAAATGCTTGTGCTTCTAGTTCCGACAGTGCAGTAATATCTAACAAGTAATCTAACAATTTCACAACCACTACCTTACACACACAAATGTAAAGGGATGAATAAGAATATGTACATATAAATATATGGATGAGCAGCATAGGCAAGATGCAGTAGATGGTATAGAATACAGTATATACGTATGAGATGAGTAATGTAGGTTATGTAATCATTATATAAAGTGGCATTGTTTAAAGTGACGAGTGATACATTTATTACATCCAATTATTAAACTGGCTTGAGATTTGAGGCAGTATGTTGGCAGCAGCCACTCAATGTTAGTGATGGCTGTTTAACAGTCCTGGAGGGCAGGTAGTTTGCCCCCGGTGATGCGTTGTGCAGACCTCACTACTAGAGGTCGACTGATTATGATTTTTCAACACCGATACCGATTTAATCGGACAGTTATTATTATTATTATTATTATTTTTTATTTTATTATTTATTTGTAATAATGACAATTACAACAATACTGAATGAACACTTATTTTAACTTAATATAATACATAAATAAAATCAATTTGGCCTCAAATAAATAATGAAACATGTTCAATTAGCTTTAAATAATGCAAAAACAAACTGTTGGAGAAGAAAGTAAGAATGCAGTATGTGCCATGTAAAAAAGCTAACGTTTGAGTTCCTTGCTCAGAACATGAGAACATATGAAAGTTGATGGTTCCTTTTAACATGAGACTTCAATATTCCAAGGTAAGAGGTTTTAGGTTGTAGTTAACTTAAGGTATAGAGGGCAGCATTTTCACTTGGATAAATAGCGTGCCCAATTTCAACTTCCTGCTACTCATGCTAAGAATATAAGATATGCATATTACTCAGATTTCGATATAAAACACTCTGAAATTTCTACAACTGTTTGAATCATGTCTGTGAGTACAACAGAACTCATGTAACAGGCAAAACCCAGATGAATAACCGTTCAGAATTTTTGTTGTTGTTGAGGTCTCTGTCTGTTCAGTGAGTTCTCATTGGGAAACTTGTTTTCAGTTCCTACCGCTTCCACTGGTTGTCACCAGTCTTTGGTTGAGGTTATTCCTTTGTGCAATGAAGAAGTAGGGCCAACTAGGAACTGCGTAACACTGTTGAGAGTTGCACAAGACTTGAAAAGTAGCTTGGTTTCTTGTCTTCCTGTATTGAACACAGATAGACCCGTCTTCAATTTGATCGATTTATTAATGTTTAAAAATACCTAAAGTAGTTTGAAATGTTTTGGCAATGTTTGAAATATTTTGTAGTGACGTTGCGCTGTTTTTTTCTGGATCAAACGCGCCAAATAAATTGACATTTTGGGTATATATGGATGGAATTAATCGAACAAAAGGACCAATTGTGATGTTTATGGGACATATTGGAGTGCCAACAAAAGAAGCTAGTCAAAGGTAAGCCATGTTTTATATTTTATTTCTGCGTTTTGTGTAGCGCCTGCAAGGTTGAAAAATGCTACCCTCTTTGTTTACTGTTGTGCTATCATCAGATAATAGCTTCTTATGCTTTCGCCGAAAAGCCTTTTTAAAATCTGACAAGTTGGCTGGATTCACAACGAGTGTAGCTTTAATTTAGTGTCTTACATGTTTGATTTAATGAAAGCCCTGCATTTTCCCTGGCTTTTGACCAAGTGGGACGCAAGCATCCCCTAGTATCCTAGCACTGCATTTTCCCTGGCTTTTGGCCAAGTTGGACGCAAGCATCCCCTAACCTATAAACGACAGCCACACTCGAAGCAGCGTTACCCATCGCTCCACAAAAGCCGCGGCCCTTGCAGAGCAAGGGGAATAACTACTCCAAGTCTCAGAGCGAGTGACGTTTGAAACGCTATTAGCGCACACCCAGCTAACTAGCTAGCCATTTCACGTCGGTTACACCAGGCATTAGGCTGATAGGCTTGAAGTCATAAACAGCGCTGTGCTTGCGAAGAGCTGCTGGCAAAACGCACGAAAGTGCTGTTTGAATGAATGCTTACGAGCCTGCTGCTGCCTACCATCGCTCAGTCAGACTGCTCTATCAAATCATAGACTTAATTATAACACACAGAAATATGAGCCTTTGGTCATTAATATGGTCGAATCCGGAAACTATCATTTAGAAAAAAACATTTGATTATTTCAGTGAAATACGGAACCGTTCTGTATTTTATCTAACGGATGGCATCCCTAAGTCTAAATATTCTTGTTACATTGCACAACATTCTTAACAACTTAACATATGTCATAATTACGTAAAATTCTGGCAAATTTAGTTCGCAATGAGCCAGGCAGCCCAAACTATTGCATTGAACGCAAGAGAAATGAACGCAAGAGAAATGACACAATTTCACCTGGTTAATATTTCCTGCTAACCTGGATTTCTTTTAGCTTAAATATGCAGGTTTAAAATATATATACTTCTGTGTATTGATTTTAAGAAAGGCATTGGTGTTTATGGTTAGGTACAGTCGTCCAACGATTGTGCTTTTTTTCCGCAAATGCAATTTTGTTAAATCATCCCCCAGCATTGCATCGATTTATATGCAATGCAGGACACGCTAGATAAACTAGTAATATCATCAACCATGTGTAGTTATAACTAGTGACTTATGAATGATACATTTTTTTAAAATAAGAAGTTTAATGCTAGCTAGCAACTTACCTTGGCTTCTACTGCATTCGCGTAACAGGCAGGCTCCTCGTGGAGTACAATGAGAGGCAGGTGGTTAGAGCGTTGGACTAGTTAACTGTAAGGTTGCAATATTGCATCCCCCGAGCTGACAAGGTGAAAATCTGTCATTCTGCCTCTGATCAAGGCAGTTAACCCACCGTTCCTAGGCTGTCATTGAAATTAAGAATGTGCTCCTAACTGACACTAGTTAAATAAAGGTATACAATTGCTGCCCAAAAATACAGATTTCCGATTGTTATGAATAATTGGGGCCGATTTTCAAGTTATCGGCCATTCCGATTAATTGGTCGACCTCTACTCACTACCCTCTGGAGATTCCTGCGGTTGTGGGCGGAGCAGTTGCCGTACCAGGTGGTGATTCAGCCTGACAGGATGCTCTCAATTGTGCATCTGTAAAAGTTTGAGTGTTTTCTGTGACAAGCCAAATTTCTTCAGTATCTTGACGTTCAAGAGGCGCTATTGCGCCATCTTCACCACGCTGTCTGTGTGGGTGGACCATTTCAGTTTATCAGTGATGTGTATGCTGAGGAACTTTACACCGTCTCCACTACTGTCCCGTCGATGTGGATAGGGGGGTGTTCCCTCTGCTGTTTTCTGAAGTCCACGATGATCTCCTTTTGTTTTGTTGACATTGAGTGTGAGGTTATTTTCCTGACACCACACTCCGAGGGCCCTCACCTCCTCCCAGTAGGCTGTCTTGTCGTTGTTGGTGATCAAGCCTACCACTAGTGTCGTCTGCAAACATGACTGCGTGCATGGCCACGCAGTCATGGGTGTTCAGGGAGTAAAGGAGAGGGCTGAGAATGCACCTTTGTGGGGCCCCAAAGCTGATGATCAGCGGGGTGGAGATGTTGTTTCCTACCCTCACCACCTGGGGGCGGCCCGTCAGGAAGTCCAGGACCCAGTTGCACAGGGCGTGGTCGAGACTCAGGGTCTCGAGCTTCATGACGAATTTGGAGGGTACTAATGTGTTAAATGCTGAGCTGTAGTCAATGAACAGCATTCTTACATAGGTATTCCTCTTGTCCAGATGGGTTAGGGCAGTGTGATTGCATCGTCTGTGGACCTATTGGGGCAGTAAGCAAATTGGAGTGGGTCTAGGGTGTCAGGTAGGGTGGAGGTGATATGATCCTTGACTAGTCTCTCTCAAAGCACTTCATGATGACAGAAGTGAGTGCAACGGGGTGATAGTTGTTTAGCTCAGTTACCTTAGCTTTTTTGAGGACAGGAACAATGGTGGCCCTCTTGAAGCATGTGGGCACACCAGACTGGGACAGGGATTGATTGAATGTCTGTAAACACACCAGCCAGCTGGTCTGCGCATGCTCTGAGGACGCAGCTTGGGATGCCGCCTGGGCCAGCAGCCTTGTGAGGGTTAACACGTTTTAAATGTTTACTCACGTTGTCCACGGTGAAGGAGAGCCCACCGGTTTTCGTAGCGGGCCGTGTCAGTGGCACTGTATTGTCCTGAAAGTGAGCAAATAAGTTGTTTTAATTTGCGACGGGTCTGGTTTTCTTGTAATCCGTGATTGACATGCTGCTATCAATCCACGGTGTCTGGTTGGGGAAGGTTTTAATAGTCACTGTGGGTACATCAACAACAATGCACTTGCTAATAAACTCGCTCACCGAGTCAGTGTATACATCAATGTTGTTGTCTGAGGATATTCAGAACATATCCCAGTCCACGTGATCAATCTTGAAGCATGGAATCTGATTGGTCCGACCAGCATTGAACAGACCTGAGCACGGGGTGTTTCCTGTTTTAGTTTCTGTCTATAGCCTTGGAGCAATAAAATTGAGTCGTGGTCAGATTTGCCGAAAGGAGGGCGGGGAAGGGCTTGTACCCAGCTACAATAAATGCAGCCTCAGGATATATGTTTTCCTGTTTACATAGAGTCCAGTGAAGTTCTTTCAGGGACGTTGAGGTATCTGCTTGGGTGGGGGGGATATAGACGGCTGTGATTATAAGCGAAGAGAATTCTCTTGGTAGATAATGCGGTCGGCATTTGATTGTAAGGAATTCTAGGTCATGTGAACAAAAGGACTTGAGTTCCTGTATGTTGTTATGATTAACGACTCGTGGTGCAATCATAAGACATACACCCCCGCCCTCCTTCTTACCATAGAGATGTTTGTTTCTGGCAGCGTGATGCGGGATGAAACTGGGTGGCTTTACAGATTCTGATAACATATCCCGAGTGAGCCATGTTTCCGTGAAACAAAGAATGTAACAATCTCTCTGGAAGATAACCCTTGCTCGAATTTCGTCTACCTTGTTGTCAAGAGACTGGACATTGGCGAGTAGTATACTCGTGAGCGATGTGCCCATCTACGGAGCCTGACGAGAAGACCACTCCGTCTGCCCCTTCTGTGGCGCCGTTGTTTTGGGTTGCCTACTGGGATCAGATCTATTGTCCTGGGTGGTGGTCCGAACAGAGGATCCGCTTAGGGAAAGACGAATTCCTGCTCGCAATTTTGTTAAGTTGACGTTGCTCTTATATCCAATAGTTCTTCGTGGCTGTATGTAATAATACTTAAGATTTCCTGGGGTAACAATGTAAGAAATAATACATTTAAAAAACACTAAATACTGCATAGTTTCCTGAAGTGAGGCGACCATCTCTGTCGACGCCAACAGTTTTCAGCTGTGCTAACATAATTGCAAAAGAGCTTTCTAATGATCAATTATCCTTTTAAAATGATAAAATTGGATTGGCTAACACGACGTGCCATTGGAACACCAGAGTGATGGTTGCTGATAATGGGCCTCTGTACGCCTATGTAGATATTCCATTTGAACAAATCAGCTGTTTCCAGCTGAAATAGTAATTTACAACATTAACAATGTCTACAATGTTCTTCTGATCAATTTAATGTTTTAATGGACAAAAAAATATGCTTTTCTTTCAAAAACAATGATATTTCTAAGTGACCCCAAAGTTTTGAATGGTAATGTAAATGCAACATGTAACAGAGTTACAGTTCATGTAAGGATATCTGTCAATTGAAATTAATTCATTAGGCCTTAATCTATGGATTTCACATGACTGGGAATTACAGATATGCATCTGTTGGTCACAAATACCTTTAAAAAAAAGTAGGAACGTGGATCAGAACCATTCAGTATCTGGTGTGACCACCATTTGCCTCATGCAGCTCAACACATCCCCTTCACATAGAGTTGATCAGACTGTTGATTGTGGCCTGTGGAATGTTGTCCCATTCCTTCAATGGCTGTATGAAGTTGTTGGATATTGGTGTGAACTGGAACACGTCAACCCAGAGCATCCCAAACATGCTCAATGTGTGACATGTCTGGTAAGTATGTAGGCCATGGAAGAACTGGGACATTTTCAGCTTCCAGGAATTGTGTACAGATCCTTGCGACATGGGGCTGTCCATTATCATGCTGAAACATGAGGTGATGGCGGCGGATTAATGGGTCTCAGGACCTCTTCACAGTATGTCTGTGCATTCAAATTGCCATTGATCAAATGCAATTGTGTTCGTTGTCAGTAGCTTATGCCTGTGCATACCTAAACCCCACTACCACCATGGGGCACTCTGTTCACGACATTGAAGTGTCCTAAAATGAGGCTGGAGGCGGCTTATGGTAGAGAAATTAACATTAAATGATCTTGCAACCAGTGGACATTCCTGCAGTCAGCATGCCAATTGCATGCTCCCTCAACTTGAGACATCTGTGGCATTGTGTTGAGACAAAACTGCACATTTTAGAGTAGTCTTTTATAGTCCCAGCATAAGCTGCACCTGTGTAAGGATCATGCTGTTTAATCAGCTTTTTGGTCATCCATCCACCTGACAGGTGTGGCATTTCTTGGCAAAGAAGAAATGCTCACAAACAGGGATGTATACACATTTGTGGCTAAAACTTGAGAGAAATAAGTGTGTTGGGGAAATTTCTGGGATCTTTTATTTCAGCTCATGAAACATGGGACAAATACTTTAAATGTTGTTTTTATATATATTTTTTCAGTGTATTAGACCACACACACACACACACACAAGGCCTAGCTACAGTACCATAGCCTCTGCCCTCTTCCTCCCTGTAAAGAGCCACTGTCCAAATAATAAGGGCTGCCTTTGTTTGTCTTTCCTTTTATTTGTTCTCCTCCACTGAGCATGGACTATGTGGTCATCACAAAATATCATGGCAGACATCGGATAGGGTAGCTCCTCTCTCTCCATGCTACTGTATTTGACACATGACAAATAAAATGTGATTTTAATCTCTAACTCTGTAGAAAGGAAAAGCATGTTTTTGTTTTGGGTTGTAGCCATGAGGTTGAGTTGTGAGGTCAACCGACATGGGGCCTAGCCATGTGAGAGGAGAGCTGGAGGAGTCTCTTCACTCTCCCCTGGCATCTGTGGTTGGGAGGTTTAGGTCAACATTGAGTTGGGTAACTTGGGTTACATGGGAAAGGCTACTTTCGGAGTTGAGTCAATTGATATTTTACCTCATAAGGTCAATAACTAGCCCGAGTTTCTACTGGTCAGGTCACGTTGTTAGGGAAGCTCCTGGCCCAAGACAATTGTTTCTGGGAGCACCTTGGAAAATCAGCTATTCCTCTAATGACAGAATGGTTGATTATGGGGGTGTTGTGGAGACGGTGGTAAAATATATAAGCCTAGAATGGAAGTAGCTACATGATCATGTTGTTGTGAATAGAGTACAACGAGGAGTAGGCCTCGCCCATAGACCAGCCTTCTGTTTCAGACAGGGGGGTTAGCTCAGTTTGTTCACAATGCCTGGAGGAGAAGGGGAGATGTCCTGTTTATGTAGTGTGGCTAGATGGTAGTTGTACTTGCCATGATTATTGTATATGCGTAATAATGTTAATATGCCTCGCAGACATTCTGTAATCACACGGCCATCGGCAGGCAGACCTTCTGTAATCACACGGCCATCGGCAGGCAGACCTTCTGTAATCACACGGCCATCGGCAGGCAGACATTCTGTAATCACACGGCCATCGGCAGGCAGACATTCTGTAATCACACGGCCATCGGCAGGCAGACATTCTGTAATCACACGGCCATCGGCAGGCAGACATTCTGTAATCACACGGCCATCGGCAGGCAGACATTCTGTAATCACACGGCCATCGGCAGGCAGACATTCTGTAATCACACGGCCATCGGCAGGCAGACATTCTGTAATCACACGGCCATCGGCAGGCAGACATTCTGTAATCACACGGCCATCGGCAGGCAGACATTCTGTAATCACACGGCCATCGGCAGGCAGACATTCTGTAATCACACGGCCATCTGCAGGCAGACATTCTGTAATCACACGGCCATCGGCAGGCAGACCTTCTGTAATCACACGGCCATCGGCAGGCAGACATTCTGTAATCACACGGCCATCGGCAGGCAGACCTTCTGTAATCACACGGCCATCGGCAGGCAGACATTCTGTAATCACACGGCCATCGGCAGGCAGACATTCTGTAATCACACGGCCATCGGCAGGCAGACATTCTGTAATCACACGGCCATCGGCAGGCAGACATTCTGTAATACGGCCATCAGGCAGCATTCTGTAATCGGCCATCGGCAGGCAGACATTCTGTAATCACGGCCATCTGCAGGCAGACATTCTGTAATCACACGGCCATCGGCAGGCAGACATTCTGTAATCACACGGCCATCGGCAGGCAGACATTCTGTAATCACACGGCCATCGGCAGGCAGACATTCTGTAATCACACGGCCATTGGCAGGCAGACCTTCTGTAATCACACGGCCATCGGCAGGCAGACCTTCTGACGGTCTTATAAAGGCATCTTGGTTTACACATGTTGTGAAAAGAGCCGAAGTTGTTAAACAATTTGAATGTTGATGTAGTGCCCATCACTTACTAATGTTTAAACCTTTGTGTTGAAAAGTTGTGTGGGACAGCAGTAAAAACACAAGTTTTTGTTTTTATCTACTCAACGCTTGTTTCTGACTGGGTTAAAGACTCAATCTGAGGGCTTCTAATCTCATTTTTGAGCAGTACCAGATGTTTTCAAACAGGTTTGATTTTATTGACACAATCTGCAATGCTCTTGTGTGAGATGTGCAATGAAAAGTTTTCAGAATGTGATCAGCAATAGCCAGTGAGAGCTGGCCAGAGAAGAAGCCAGTGAGATGCTGACGTTGTATCACATCACCCAGAATGTGTAGACTCTGGAGCAGGAGCTATGACTACTACTAGTATGTGTATTGTACTTGCATTTAACCAAAGTGTCAAATCGTTACAGCTCTGAAGTTCACAAACAATGTTATTCAATTCAAAACGTTGGCTAGATCTTTCAACTCTGTATGGCAAGCGTGAATGTCTAACTGAACCTTTATGAGGCTGCTTTGAGCCACAGCTCGTAGCTACGTTAAATCGTATCACATCATTGTTTGGTATAGAGAATCCTCACGACCAAGTGAAGAATCATATTGTGTGTGACATGTCTGTGGCAGATGGTTAGCTTGCGCAACATTATGTTGGCAACACAAAACAACTACAGGATACACAGTTGTTCAATGTGAGAGGCTCAGTGATTTTGGAAGTCCTGTAGTGTACACTGGGCTTTTCTGCCACCACAGAAACGGACCCTGGGCTTGTTCTAACATGAGCACCTGCGAATCTAAGGCCATGCTTGTGCTGCTGTTGTGGGAGTGGTAGCGAAGCAGCCTTTAATTTGCATGAAATTAACATATATTAATATGAGCAATTCCATGTTATCAGAATTACGCTTTGACTCAGCATTTTCACTTTAAAATGTATACCAAACAAAAGCCATTGATTTCATAAGGCTGTCCCCTACGTAAAAAATAATTGGTCAACCGAAAGTCGTCTGTTCTTTCTTCGACTAACTGCCTAACAACCAAACAATCGATCAGTTGACTAATTGCAGTCAGCCCTAATTTCATAGTTTAATTCTATGCTCAAGGACTACCTTTAACAATTTCCACAGAAAAATGTACTATAACTAATTTAGTGGAAGAACTGTGCAGATGCAAACTTTGGAAACAGAATTAGGGCAAAATCTCTCACGTTTTTATGTGATCACATTTTCCAAAAACTCTTATCAGCTCTGAATTAAGATTCAAAGATGTCTTTAAAAGAAGGGGGTGTCTGCTATGACATGGCACCTTGTGTTTTGAAAAAAATCTGTTATGGTTATTAAACTAGGCCTGCAGGAAGTGAAGTGGATTTTAAACCCGTTAACAGAATTACATCATGGGTCTGTGGTCTGTACAACACAGAAATGCATAATTATGGATATGAATGTAATTTCTCTTCATGTTTTAATAAGTTTGGACATCACATTGCAGCACAGAGTGCAGTACAATACAGCACAATATACTGTACTATACTATATTTGTCTATACTGGACTGTACTCTAATGTGCTCTGCATACTGTACTGTGCTATCCAAACTTGTGAACATGTGTTTATGATGGGTTCAGATTTGGTCCGGTCCATCTGTAGACATTAACATCAAGGGTGGACTGACCAAATTTCAATGACTTTTCAACGTCCATGGATGTTAATAAATGGAAAGGGGAGGCTCATGGGTAGGTGTCAGTAAGAACTGGGAGTGGCTGTCCAGACTGTTTTATGACAGGAAGGGGGGAAGAACATGTTATGAGCTGAACACTATGCCAGTGGAAGGGAAGACGGTAGCAAGTCACCCAACTGGTTTGTGACTTCCCATAGTAGCCAATTCAGTTGCAGTAATTCCGTAACTGATTTGGTAACATAATTACGAGTTTTAATTACATAATTCATAAACCGTAATATCACTATAACTAATTGCTAGGTCTACCATTACTTGTTACTTCTGTGAACTTTCAATATCCTCACTTCTCACGAGGGAGAGAAATGAGAAAATATCTTCACGATATGTGGGGTTTAGGTAAAGGTAAACAATTTCTCCAAAACTAATATGTGTTGATATTAGTTGACATGGGTCTTTATGTCAACATTATTTTGTTGTGATGTATTTCAGATACCGTAAGACTTTTTAACGTAGATGTTTTCTAATTTCCTAAAAATAAAGACTAATGACTTTCATTTTAAACCCAATTTGATGTGCCTGCCAAGCTTCACTGCTTCTTGACACACTGCTTGCGCAATATTTATTTACACAGTGATGGGCATTGATGATTCAGGGCGTTGCCAAGGACTGTAGCGCTAATTATTTTCATGTGAAAAATAAATCATGTTTTGTTTTTCCACATCTTACGAATCAAATCATGAAATTTGGACGAAGATTAATCTTCTGTTCTGCTGGCTAATGTGCTCATTAGTCTGGTTGCTATTGCTAATTTTCTCTTGTATTTTAGTTTGTCTGAGTTTCAAAGCTACCCTTTTCTGGTCCAGGACTATAGTTCTGCTCTATGCACAGCAATTTCCTGTTTTCCTTTGTTTTCACGTGTTTTCACTTGCCAAATCCATTTGATTTGCCATTGTGTACATTTCATGCTTGGCTCAAATGGTTGCTGCTATTGATGCTATTTGATGCTATTTCCCATAAATCAAATTTAGCATCATTTGTTTGACCTAAAGCAAACGGAACAATTAACACAATGTTAGTGTTGCTCAGACAGATAATTGCTAAGACCAGAGTGAAAAGCCGCAGGCCACCTCTTGTTAACTAAAGCACGTTTTGTGACTGGAATTAGTGTAATCATCAGAGTTCAGTTCTGTACTGTCTCTCTCTCACAAGGCATTGCCAAACCACAGTACCACCAGGTTTGGTACATACATACGCATGCACACACGTGCACACACACAGTAGGTAGAGAAAAGGTATACTGTAGCGTTACTGCAGTAGGAGGGGAAAGTGGAATAGACAAGTTCTAATCCCATCCATTTACATAAGCAGCAATTCATCCATAAACTAATAACTTCCACAGGATATGGAAAGTTGTAGTCTTACTGCTGACTACATGTGGTTATATTGGCATAGAATGGATGCCTCTTATTGGCATAGAAGCCTGGCATAGAATGGCCTCTTTTCACAGGACATGGAGCAGCGTGGTGGTTGTTCCTCCCAGCCTTCAGTTAGATTTATGATTCTGTCATAGACCTTTAGTGTTGTGGACATACAGTGCCTTGCGAAAGTATTCGGCCCCCTTGAACTTTGCGACCTTTTGCCACATTTCAGGCTTCAAACATAAAGATATAAAACTGTATTTTTTTGTGAAGAATCAACAACAAGTGGGACACAATCATGAAGTGGAACGACATTTATTGGATATTTCAATCTTTTTTAACAAATCAAAAACTGAAAAATTGGGCGTGCAGAATTATTCAGCCCCCTTAAGTCAATACTTTGTAGCGCCACCTTTTGCTGCGATTACAGCTGTAAGTCGCTTGGGGTATGTCTCTATCAGTTTTGCACATCGAGAGACTGACATTTTTTCCCATTCCTCCTTGCAAAACAGCTCGAGCTCAGTGAGGTTGGATGGAGAGCATTTGTGAACAGCAGTTTTCAGTTCTTTCCACAGATTCTCGATTGGATTCAGGTCTGGACTTTGACTCGGCCATTCTAACACCTGGATATGTTTATTTTTGAACCATTCCATTGTAGATTTTGCTTTATGTTTTGGATCATTGTCTTGTTGGAAGACAGATCTCCGTCCCAGTCTCAGGTCTTTTGCAGACTCCCATCAGGTTTTCTTCCAGAATGGTTCTGTATTTGGCTCCATCCATCTTCCCATCAATTTTAACCATCTTCCCTGTCCCTGCTGAAGAAAAGCAGGCCCAAACCATGATGCTGCCACCACCATGTTTGACAGTGGGGATGGTGTGTTCAGGGTGATGAGCTGTGTTGCTTTTACGCCAAACATAACGTTTTGCATTGTTGCCAAAAAGTTCAATTTTGGTTTCGTCTGACCAGAGCACCTTCTTCCACATGTTTTGTGTGTCTCCCAGGTGGCTTGTGGCAAACTTTAAACAACACTTTTTATGGATATCTTTAAGAAATGGCTTTCTTCTTGCCACTCTTCCATAAAGGCCAGATTTGTGCAATATACGACTGATTGTTGTCCTATGGACAGAGTCTCCCACCTCAGCTGTAGATCTCTGCAGTTCATCCAGAGTGATCATGGGCCTCTTGGCTGCATCTCTGATCAGTCTTCTCCTTGTATGAGCTGAAAGTTTAGAGGGACGGCCAGGTCTTGGTAGATTTGCAGTGGTCTGATACTCCTTCCATTTCAATATTATCGATTGCACAGTGCTCCTTGGGATGTTTAAAGCTTGGGAAATATTTTTGTATCCAAATCCAGCTTTAAACTTCTTCACAACAGTATCTCGGACCTGCCTGGTGTGCTCCTTTTTCTTCATGATGCTCTCTGCGCTTTTAACGGACCTCTGAGACTATCACAGTGCAGGTGCATTCATACGGAGACTTGATTACACACAGGTGGATTGTATTTATCATGATTAGTCATTTAGGTCAACATTGGATCATTCAGAGATCCTCACTGAACTTCTGGAGAGAGTTTGCTGCACTGAAAGTAAAGGGGCTGAATAATTTTGCACGACAATTTTTCAGTTTTTGATTTGTTAAAAGTTTGAAATATCCAATAAATGTCGTTCCACTTCATAATTGTGTCCCACTTGTTGTTGATTCTTCACAAAAAAATACAGTTTTATATCTTTATGTTTGAAGCCTGAAATGTGGCAAAAGGTCGCAAAGTTCAAGGGGGGCGAATACTTTCGCAAGGCACTGTAGGAGTGGTAGGACATTTTGATACACTACCGTTCAAGAGTTTGGGGTCACTTAGAAATGTCCTTGTTTTCCATGAAAACATACATGAAATGAGTTGCAAAATGAATAGTAAATATAGTTATGATGTTGACAAGGTTATAAATAATGATTTTTAATTGAAATATGAATTGTGTCCTTCAAACTTTCCTTTTGTCAAAGAATCCTCCATTTGCAGCAATTACAGCCTTTTGGCATTCTAGTTGTCAATTTGTTGAGGTAATCTGAAGAAATTTCACCCCATGCTTCCTGAAGCACCTCCCACAAGTTGGACTGGCTTGATGGGTACTTCTTACCTACCATACGGTCAAGCTGCTCCCACAAAAGGGTTGAGATCCGGTGACTGCTGGCCACTCCATTATAGACCGAATACCAGCTGACTGCATCTTCCCTAAATAGCTCTTGCATAGTTTGGAGCTGTGCTTTGGTTCATTGTCCTGTTGTAGGAAAAAATTGGCTCCAATTAAGCACCGTCCACAGGGTATGGCATGGCGTTGCAAAATGGAGTGTTAGCCTTCCTTCTTCAAGATCCCTTTTACCTTGTACAAACCTCCCACTTTACCACCACCAAAGCACCCCCAGGCCATCACATTGCCTCCACCATGCTTGACAGATGGAGTCAGGTGCTCCTCCAGCATCTTTTACTTTTTTCTACATCTCACAAATTATCTTCTTTGTGATCCTAACACCTCCAACTTAAATTTGTCTGTCCATAACACTTTTTTCCAATCTTCCTCTGTCCATTGTCTTTGTTCTTTTGGTCATCTTAATCTTTTCTTTTTATTGCCCAAATAGAGCCTATAAGCAAATAGAGCGAAGAAGGCCAGCATCCCAGAGTCGCCTCTTCACTGTTGATGTTGAGACTGGTGTTTTGCGGGTACTATTTAATGAAGCTGCCAGTTGAGGACTTGTGAGGCATCAGTTTCAAACTAGACACTGTAATGTACTTGTCCTCTTGCTCAGTTGTGCACCGGGGCCTCCCACTTTCTATTCTGGTTAGCGCCAGTTTGTGCTGTTCTGGGAAGGGAGTAGTACACAGCATTGTGCCAGATCTTCAGATTCTTGGCAATTTCTGGCATGGAATCGGTGTGTTGGGTCATTGTCCTGTTGAAAAACAAATGATAGTCCCACCCACTAATCGCAAACCAGATTGGATGGCATATCACTGCAGAATGCTGTGGTAACCATGCTGGTTAAGTGTGCCTTGAATTCGAAATAAATCACAGACCATTTCACCAGCAAAGCCCCCCAAGACCATCGCAACTCCTCCTCCATGCTTCACGGTGGGAATCACACGTGTGGAGATCATCCGTTCACCTTCTCTGCGTCTGAAGCATTTATTTGGGCTGCAATTTCTGAGGCTGGTAACTTTAATGAACTTATCCTCTGCAGCGGAGGTAACTCTGGGTCATCCTTTCCTGTAGCAGTCCTCATGAGAGCCAGTTTCATCATAGCACTTGAGGGTTTTTGCGACTGCACTTGAATAAACTTTCAAAGCTCTTGAAATGTTCCATGTCTTAAAGTAATGATCGTCAATATGGACTTTTTTTTTTTTAACCAAATAGTGCTATCATCTGTATACCATCCCTACCTTGTCACAACACAACTGATTGGCTCAAACTCATTAAGTAAAGAAATTCCACAAATGAACGTTTAACAAGGCACACCTGTTAATTGAAATGCATTCCAGGTGACTACCGCATGAAGCTGGTTGAGAATT
>NC_068429.1:19814338-19819338 GCF_023373465.1 Oncorhynchus keta
TCTCTCTCTCTCTCTGGCTCTCTCTCTCTCTCTCTGGCTCTCTCTCTCTCTCTCTGGCTCTCTCTCTCTCTCTCTGGCTCTCTCTCTCTCTCTGGCTCTCTCTCTCTCTCTCTGGCTCTCTCTCTCTCTCTCCCTGGCTCTCTCTCTCTCTCTGGCTCTCTCTCTCTCTCTCTGGCTCTCTCTCTCTCTCTGGCTCTCTCTCTCTCTCTCTCTGGCTCTCTCTCTCTCTCTCTCTCTCTGGCTCTCTCTCTCTCTCTGGCTCTCTCTCTCTCTCTCTCTCTGGCTCTCTCTCTCTCTCTCTCTCTGGCTCTCTCTCTCTCTCTCTCTCTGGCTCTCTCTCTCTCTCTCTCTCTGGCTCTCTCTCTCTCTCTCTCTCTCTGGCTCTCTCTCTCTCTCTCTCTCTGGCTCTCTCTCTCTCTCTCTCTCTGGCTCTCTCTCTCTCTCTCTCTCTAGCTCTCTCTCTCTCTCTCTGGCTCTCTCTCTCTCTCTCTCTCTCTCTCTCTCTCTCTCTGGCTCTCTCTCTCTCTCTCTCTCTGGCTCTCTCTCTCTCTCTCTCTCTCTGGCTCGCTCTCTCTCTGGCTAGCTCTCTCTCTCTCTCTGGCTCTCTCTCTCTCTCTCTCTGGCTCTCTGGCTCTCTCTCTCTCTCTGGCTCTCTCTCTCTCTCTGGCTCTCTCTCTCTCTCTGGCTCTCTCTCTCTCTCTCTCTCTCTCTCTCTCTCTCTCTCTCTCTCTCTCTCTCTCTCTCTGGCTCTCTCTCTCTCTCTGGCTCTCTCTGGCTCTCTCTCTCTCTCTCTCTCTGGCTCTCTCTCTCTCTCTCTCTCTGGCTCTCTCTGGCTCTCTCTCTCTCTGGCTCTCTCTCTCTCTCTCTCTCTCTGGCTCTCTCTCTGGCTCTCTCTCTCTCTGGCTCTCTCTGGCTCTCTCTCTCTCTCTCTCTCTCTCTCTGGCTCTCTCTCTCTCTGGCTCTCTCTCTCTGGCTCTCTCTCTCTCTGGCTCTCTCTCTCTGGCTCTCTCTCTCTCTCTCTCTCTCTCTCTCTCTCTCTGGCTCTCTCGCTCTCTGGCTCTGGCTCTCTCTCTCTGGCTCTGGCTCTCTCTCTCTGGCTCTCTCGCTCTCTCTCTCTCTGGCTCTCTCGCTCTCTCTCTGGCTCTCTCTCTCTCTCTCTGGCTCTCTCGCTCTCTCTCTCTCTGGCTCTCTCTCTCTCTCTCTCTCTGGCTCTCTCTCTCTCTCTGGCTCTCTCTCTCTCTCTGGCTCTCTCTCTCTCTCTGGCTCTCTCTCTCTCTGGCTCTCTCTCTCTCTCTCTCTGGCTCTGTCTCTCTCTCTCTCTCTCTCTGGCTCTCTCTCTCTCTCTCTGGCTCTCTCTGGCTCTCTCTCTCTCTGGCTCTCTCTCTCTGGCTCTCTCTGGCTCTCTCTCTCTCTCTCTCTCTGGCTCTCTCTCTCTGGCTCTCTCTCTCTCTCTCTGGCTCTCTCTCTCTCTCTCTCTCTCTCTCTGGCTCTCTCTCTCTCTCTCTCTGGCTCTCTCTCTCTCTCTCTCTGGCTCTCTCTCTCTCTCTCTCTGGCTCTCTCTCTCTCTCTCTCTGGCTCTCTCTCTCTCTCTCTCTGGCTCTCTCTCTCTCTCTCTCTCTCTCTCTCTGGCTCTCTCTCTCTCTGGCTCTCTCTCTCTCTCTCTCTCTCTGGCTCTCTCTCTCTCTCTCTCTGGCTCTCTCTCTCTCTCTCTGGCTCTCTCTCTCTCTCTCTGGCTCTGGCTCTCTCTCTCTCTCTGGCTCTCTCTCTCTCTCTCTCTGGCTCTCTCTCTGGCTCTCTCTCTCTCTCTCTCTCTCTCTGTCTCTGGCTCTCTCTCTCTCTCTTGGCTCTCTCTCTCTCTCTCTGGCTCTCTCTCTCTGGCTCTCTCTCTCTCTCTCTCTCTCTCTCTCTCTCTCTGGCTCTCTCTCTCTCTCTCTGGCTCTCTGGCTCTCTCTCTCTCTCTCTCTGGCTCTCTCTCTCTCTCGCTCTCTCTCTCTCTCTCTCTCTCTCTCTCGCTCTCTGGCTCTCTCTCTCTCTGGCTCGCTCTCTCTCTCTGGCTCTCTGGCTCTCTCTCTCTCTGGCTCTCTCTCTCTCTCTCTCTCTGGCTCTCTCTCTCTCTCTCTCTCTCTGGCTCTCTCTCTCTCTCTCTGGCTCTCTCTCTCTCTGGCTCTCTCTCTCTCTCTCTCTCTGGCTCTCTCTCTCTCTCTCTCTCTGGCTCTCTCTGGCTCTCTCTGGCTCTCTCGCTCTCTGGCTCTCTCTCTCTGGCTCTCTCTCTCTCTCTCTGGCTCTCTCTCTCTCTGGCTCTCTGGCTCTCTCTCTCTCTGGCTCTCTGGCTCTCTCTCTCTGGCTCTCTCTCTCTCTCTCTCTGGCTCTCTCTCTCTGGCTCTCTCTCTCTCTCTCTGGCTCTCTCTCTCTCTCTCTCTGGCTCTCTCTCTCTCTCTCTCTCTGGCTCTCTCTCTCTCTCTGGCTCTCTCTCTCTCTCTCTCTCTCTCTCTCTCTCTGGCTCTCTCTCTCTCTCTCTGGCTCTCTCTCTCTCTGGCTCTCTCTCTCTGGCTCTCTCTCTCTCTGGCTCTCTCTCTCTGGCTCTCTCTCTCTCTCTCTCTCTGGCTCTCTCTCTCTCTCTCTGGCTCTCTCTCTCTCTCTGGCTCTCTCTCTCTCTATCTGGCTCTCTCTCTCTCTCTGGCTCTCTCTCTCTCTCTCTCTGGCTCTCTCTCTGCTCTCTCTCTCTGGCTCTCTCTCTCTCTCTGGCTCTCTCTCTCTCTGGCTCTCTCTCTCTCTCTGGCTCTCTCTCTCTCTCTGGCTCTCTCTCTCTCTCTCTGGCTCTCTCTCTCTCTCTCTGGCTCTCTCTCTCTCTCTCTGGCTCTCTATCTCTCTCTCTCTGGAATATCTCTCTCTCTCTCTAGCTCTCTCTCTCTCTCTAGCTCTCTCTCTCTCTCTGGCTCTCTCTCTCTCTCTCTCTAGCTCTCTCTCTCTCTGGCTCTCTCTCTCTCTGGCTCTCTCTCTCTCTGGCTCTCTCTCTCTCTGCTCTCTCGCTCTCTCTCTCTGGCTCTCTCTCTCTCTCTGGCTCTCTCTCTCTGGCTCTGGCTCTCTCTCTCTGGCTCTCTGGCTCCTCTGGCTCTCTCTCTCTCTGGCTCTCTCTCTCTCTCTGGCTCTGTCTCTCTCTCTCTGGCTCTCTCTCTCTCTCTCTGGCTCTCTCTCTGGCTCTCTCTGGCTCTCTCTCTCTCTAGCTCTCTCTCTCTCTCTGGCTCCTCTCTCTCTGGCTCTCTCTCTCTCTGGCTCTCTCTCTCTCTGGCTCTCTGGCTCTCTCTGGCTCTCTCTCTAATATCTCTGGCTCTCTCTGGCTCTCTCTCTCTGCTGCTCTCTCTGGCTCTCTCTCTCTCTCTCTCTCTGGCTCTCTCTCTCTCTCTCTCTCTCTCTCTCTCTCTCTCTCTGGCTCTCTCTCTCTCTCTCTCTGCTCTCTCTCTCTCTCTCTCTGGCTCTCTCTCTCTGGCTCTCTCTCTCTCTCTCTCTCTCTCTCTGGCTCTCTCTCTCTCTCTCTCTGGCTCTCTCTCTCTCTCTCTCTCTCTCTGGCTCTCTCTCTCTCTCTCTCTGGCTCTCTCTCTCTCTCTCTCTCTCTCTGGCTCTCTCTCTCTCTCTCTCTCTCTGGCTCTCTCTCTCTCTCTCTCTGGCTCTCTCTCTCTCTCTCTGGCTCTCTCTCTCTGGCTCTCTCTTCTCTCTCTCTCTCTCTGGCTCTCTCTCTCTGGCTCTCTCTCTCTCTGGCTCTCTCTCTCTGGCTCTCTCTCTCTCTCTCTCTGGCTCTCTCTCTCTCTCTCTCTCTGGTCTCTCTATCTCTCTCTCTATCTGGCTCTCTCTCTCTCTCTCTCTGGCTCTCTCTCTCTCTCGCTCTCTCTCTCTGGCTCTCTCTCTCTGGCTCTCTCTAATAATCTCTGGCTCTAATCTCTCGCTATCTCTCTCTGGCTCTCTCTCTCTCTCTGGCTCTCTCTCTCTCTCTCTCTCTGGCTCTCTCTCTCTCTCTGGCTCTCTTCTCTCTCTCTGGCTCTCTCTCTCTGGCTCTCTCTCTCTGGCTCTCTCTCTGGCTCTCTCTCTCTCTCTGGCTCTCTCTCTCTGGCTCTCTGGCTCTCTCTCTCTGGCTCTCTCTGGCTCTCTCTCTCTGGCTCTCTCTCTCTGGCTCTCTGGCTCTCTCTATCTCTGGCTCTCTGGCTCTCTCTCTCTCTGGCTCTCTCTCTCTCTCTGGCTCTCTCTCTCTCTGGCTCTCTATCTCTCTCTCTCTGGCTCTCTCTCTCTCTCTGGCTCTCTCTAATAATAATAATAATATCTCTCTCTAATGGCTCTCTCTCTCTCTCTGGCTAATCTCTCTCTGGCTCTAGAGAGATAATAATAATCTCTCTCTGGCTCTCTCTCTCTCTGGCTCTCTCTCTGGCTCTCTCTAGCTCTCTCTCTCTCTCTGGCTCTCTCTCTCTCTCTCTCTCTCTGGCTCTCTCTCTCTCTCTGGCTCTCTCTCTCTCTGGCTCTCTCTCTGGCTCTCTCTCTCTCTGGCTCTCTCTCTGGCTCTGGCTCTGGCTCTCTCTCTCTCTCTCTGGCTCTCTCTCTCTGGCTCTCTGGCTCTCTCTCTCTCTCTCTGGCTCTCTCTCTCTCTCTGGCTCTCTCTCTCTCTCTGGCTCTCTCTCTCTCTCTGGCTCTCTCTCTAATCTCTCTGGCTCTCTCTCTCTCTCTGGCTCTAATCTAATCTCTGGCTCTCTCTCTCTCTCTGGCTCTCTCTCTGGCTCTCTCTCTGGCTCTCTCTCTGGCTCTCTCTCAGCTCTCTCTCTCTCTCTCTCTGGCTCTCTCTCTCTATCTCTCTGGCTCTCTCTAATAATCTGAATCTCTCTCTGGCTATCTCTCTCTCTCTCTGGCTCCTCTCTCTCTCTCTCTGGAATCTCTCTCTCTCTCTGGCTCTCTCTCTCTCTCTCTGGCTCTCTCTAGAATATCTCTCTCTGGCTCTCTAATGCCGCTCTCTGTCTCTC
>NC_068429.1:19824338-19825592 GCF_023373465.1 Oncorhynchus keta
TCTCTCTCTGGCTCTCTCTCTCTCTGGCTCTCTCTGGCTCTCTCTCTCTCTCTCTGGCGCTCTCTCTCTGGCTCTCGCTCTCTCTGGCTCTCTCTCTCTGGCTCTCTCTCTCTGGCTCTCTCTCTGGCTCTCTCTCTCTATCTCTCTGGCTCTCTCTGTGTATCTCTCTCTCTGGCTCTCTCTCTCTCTCTCTCTGGCTCTCTCTCTCTGGCTCTCTCTCTCTCTCTCTCTCTCTGGCTCTCTCTCTCTCTCTCTCTCTCTGGAGGAATCTCTCTCTCTCTGGCTCTCTCTCTCTCTCTCTGGCTCTCTCTCTCTCTCTGGCTCTCTCTCTCTAACTCTCTGGCTCTCTCTCTGACTCTCTCTCTCTCTCTCTGGCTCTCTCTCTCTGGCTCTCTGGCTCTCTGGCTCTCTCTCTCTGGCTCTCTCTCTCTCTCTGGCTCTCTCTCTCTCTCTGGCTCTCTCTCTCTCTCTCTGGCTCTCTCTCTCTGGCTCTCTCTGTCTCTCTCTCTCTGGCTCTCTGGCTCTCTCTCTCTGGCTGGCTCTCTCTCTCTGGCTCTCTCTCTCTCTAGCTCTGGCTCTCTCTCTCTAGCTGGCTCTCTCTGGCTCTCTCTCTCTGCGGCTCTCTCTCTCTCTGGCTCGCTCTCTCTCTCTCTCTGGCTCTCTCTCTCTCTCTCTCTGGCTCTCTCTCTCTCTCTCTGGCTCTCTCTCTCTCTCTCTGGCTCTCTCTCTCTCTCTCTGGCTCTCTCTCTCTCTCTGGCTCTCTCTCTCTCTCTGGCTCTCTGGCTCTCTCTCTGGCTCTCTCTCTCTGGCTCTGGCTCTCTCTCTCTCTCTCTCTCTCTCTCTCTCTCTCTGGCTCTCTCTCTCTCTCTCTCTGGCTCTCTCTCTCTCTCTCTCTGGCTCTCTCTCTCTCTCTCTCTGGCTCTCTCTCTCTCTGGCTCTCTCTCTGGCTCTCTCTCTGGCTCTCTCTCTGGCTCTCTCTCTCTCTAATATGATAATAATAATAATGGGGAATATGTGAATAATAATAATAATAATAGAATATGTAATAATAATAATAATAGAATATATGTAATAATAATAATATGAATAATATGTATATGTATGAATAATATATATATATATATATGATATATATATATATATATATGTGATATATGTATATATATATGTAGAATATATATATGTATATGTAGGAATATATATATATATAGAATATGTATAGAATATGTAATCTCTCTGGCTCTCTCTGGCTCT